>NC_056729.1:627101059-627298559 GCF_019279795.1 Protopterus annectens | reverse complement strand
TACCCATAGTGCACAGTTACCCACACACATGCGTCATCACTTCACTTACACAGCAGGCATCCATTTACCTGTTAGGAAAAATGCACTACTACACATGCGTTATTCCCTATTCCCTACTGCTCTGGACTCGTGCCGCATGTTGACTCACTCTGAGGATATTCAGACCTCTACAGCCTTTAGTCCTGGCACATATGTGTGTTCGATTGTCAGGGTGTTCATATGGTCTTTTGAGTTTAGGCTTGTCCGACTGTGGACCAGGACTGCCCTGTACTTAGTTGAAAGTCAGACTTAGCAAGGGGAGATCGTTCGTTCCACTTTTAACATTCTAGCTGTGATTGGGGATGTAGAGGTGTGCTCACTGATGGCCATCCTGATATATAACAGCACTAAATATTACAGCTGGTTCCGCTGCTGCTTCCCTTCACATTCATTGTGACTGTTATATTGTGACCATGTTCATTCTTCATAACTACATATATATATATATATATATATATATATATATATATATATATATATATATATTTATATGTATATGTGTATCTTTATATCTCTCTCCATATATATCGGTCTGTGCATACACATGCATATACACCTACATATGTTTTTACATTCCACATACCAAATGCTCTGACCATTGGTAGGGTTGCCACCTTTTCCTATGGCCACACATCAGATTTGGGACACACATCAGATTTTACAGGCCAACACATACCCACGGTCAATACAATGGATAGTACTTTTGTTTTATGCCTAAATGTAAGCTTATTGTAGCAGTTTAGCTGCTTCTTCTGTTTTGTTTACTTGCTTACTCTGTTTCTTGTAACATGTAGGTATTTTACATATAGAAATAAGTATTGTATTTGACTATTACATAAGATTTGGGACATAATTATGTCCTACGATCGCAGGACATTTTACATTTATAATAGTTTTGGTATGGGCACAACTTCGCAGAGGGGGACTGTTCCTCACAATGTGGGACAGGTGGTAACCCTGACCATTGGGCTAGGCTTAGCTATTGGTGGTGCGCTAACACGATGCATTTCGTTTCCACTTAGTATAACTATCGTCACTACAATGGAATATGGGCACGGGGTTTTAAATGTCATTTGTTTGAGGGATGGGGACTCAATATTCAGCTACGTACATTTGTGTTTGCTTCTTATTTTTGTGTTCGCAAAACTGTCTTGCATGCTTTGCATATGTTTCAGTATCCAAGGACACTGACAGGTATGATTACTATTAGAGGCAGGCTGTACTATTCAGCATTTTAGGTTGCACGTAAGCAGCCGACATGTCCACGCCTGCGTGCGGGGCTTGGACATGCCCCCTGCACTCGTGCACATTTCCTATGCACGTGGATGTGGCGGCAGCGAGACTTCATTAATATGCATATGGCACTACTACGCCATCTCTACGCCACACGGTCAGCGCTAGCCTAATGCTGTCCTTGCACCGAGCTTCATGAATCCCGGGGAAAGTCTTTTTTGGTATGCTAAAGTTACCCTTTGGTTTTCAGTTTGGTTCCAGTTTTTGGCTGTGTTGACAATGTAGATGCTGTTACAGCACTTTAGTCGTCCCTAGTTATTCCCCCACCCCATCACCTTTATGAAGTCTGTGCATACCTCTCAACCTCTTAGAGCAAACATTTTGGACAAAGCCTAAAATGATGGGGAGACAAATATCGACAGATTTTAAATATTCCTCTTACAAACTTAGAAAGTTGATAGAATGATAGGTTTTGCATTAGCATGAATTTTCTAAAGGATGTGGAGTCTTAAACTCAAATATTTTTCATTATTTAATGACTTCAACCCTCAGCTATTTGCCAGAGAGGTACAGATTTTAGGAAGAACACACCAAAAATATGAGGCAAAAATTTGGACATTCTGCGAAATCTGTATAGTTGAGGGGTATGAGTCTGTGCCATTAAGGCACTTCACTTTATCCCTGGTGCCCATGCATTCCCCCAATCCCTGTACTATTGGTGGTACCATTATGCATTTTAGAGTATGTCTGGTGGTTCTGTCACCCCATTCTTAGTTCAGTGCCTTTGGACACTTTATGAAGTATTTCCTGGTGTCTAGTGCATCCCCACACCTACCAATTCTTGTAATAACACTGGTGCCATTACTGCAGTTAAGGCATTCCCTGCTGTCTGGTGGTTCCCTCTACCTCTCCATCCCCCATTGTAACTTTGGTGCCATTACTGCACTTAAAGCACTCCCCAGTGTCTGGTGGTTCTCTCCTCACCTGATCCCCATTGCAAGATTGGTGCCACCATAGGACTTAAGGCATTCCCTGCTGTCCAGTGGATCTCCCACCCCTGATTCCTGTTGTAATGCTTGTGCCATTGGAGGACTTAACATATTCCCTGGTGTCTGGTGGTTCCCCCATACCTTTGAGCCATATTGCAATGTTGGTGCTATCATAGCACTTAAGGCATGCCTAATGTTAGGTGCTCTCCCCCCAATCTACATTGTAATGTTGGTGCCTGTACAGCGCTTTACTGATCTATTCCTACTAGTCTAGTTTATCCTCCTCATCTGATCCCCATTTTGCTCTCATTGCTGTTCCGGCACATTTAAACTCAGCCCAAATATTTAATGGTTCAACCCAATCATCTTTGTGCTTGGTAGCCTTTTGTGGGAGTGGAGGAAACCAGCAGATACAAAGGACTACCTGCCAAGCATCTTCTAACTGCAGACCCTGAGTGAGCCTCAGAGGTTTACCAGCTCTTGGAAGCCCGATTGTGCCAGCTGGAATCCTGGCATTTTATGGATCAACCACCACATTAAAATCTCCTCTCACTAACAGCAAATGTTGGTGGTCATGAATAGTGGTAACATCTGGGTAAAAAATCTAGAGTGGATCAACTTCATCCTCATTGAGACCATAAAAGTTACAAATATTTATGCTTTTTAATTGTGTTTAAACACCAACAATTAACCTTTTACCTTGGAAATGAAGTACCTTTCTGACTCTGCAGGGTAGGGTAGTGTAGTGAGATCACAATTCTCATGTTGACTGAAGTAGCACTGGCAAAGCATGGTTTCCCCTTCACGTCTCAAACCATTTACACACTCGCTTACTCTTACGTCTGGCTTCCTGAAGTAGAATGACATGTGCCGGACTCTTCTTGCACTATAGCTCTGGCTTTGATGGCTTTTGACATTCCATGTTACACAGGAATTTATCTGGAGCAAACTTGCAGGAATAGCAGATTTATGTAAATACAATGAAGCCTGGTCTTTTACCTTTGTCCATCTTCAAATTCAGACACCTTTAGTGAATTTTAAGTAATAAATCTATCAAAGTTAATACCTAATCAAGTGCAGAATCACCCACGAAGGTTCAAACTAAAAGCTCACCCCACCACCCAGGGTATTCAACATTTCACACAGACCAACACAATAATCATAGCATGCCATTTCTTTCTGGCCATAATCCCCCAAAATGTGGATAAAATGAAATTAAATGTAATGAAAAGAAACAATGGATAGCTGTAAGATATCAACCAAGGGAAAACTGCATTCCTTAACACTTTTACACACACAAACCAAGTGCATTTGACAGAGTGTGCACTTTCAAAAATATAACTGTTTGTACTTCCAAAAAGTGGGAATGCTTCCACCAAATAGAAAGTAAAAAGGAAGAGTTCATTGCAGAAACTTTTATTCCCCCCGACCTACAATCGCAACAATGTAAGTGAAGAGCCAAAACCAACTATATCCGCTTGCAACACTCACCAATATCAACCACAAAAAAAGATTTTCTTAATACCCATAGCCAGAGGGGCAGTGATCCAAGAGCACAATGACACACAAACCAGTACCTTTTGAGTTTGACAAAATGTGGGTGGATAGTACTACAAATCTCCTCACCTTTTAATCACAGCAAAAGGTAAACCAGAACCCCTTCTCCTTTCAATCATTTTTGAAGTCCACAACTGGGTGCAAGTCAAAGGACAAGAGTTGGCTTTGGGTTTCTACTTTTCAGTATTAGTGAGCCCTATATGCCAGGAGTGCTCAGTAGATTGTAGTTCAGATGCAGAAATTTCTGGCTGTAAAAATCCATTTCTGTCTCCTGTACATCAATTGGCTCTCAATTAACTGGCTAGAGGTTTACAGCAGCTCTGCTCCACTTTATTCAGAACAGGAAAAAGCTGCTTTGAGTTTCCTCATTTAACTCCCTCAGTCTCTAGAGTCTGGGCTCAGACGTCACTACCTTTCTTTCCAGTAGAGTGTTTCAGTGAAGAGCATGAAACTGCGTGTTCCTTCTTTTTTGCAGCTCGCAGGCAGTCCCATAGCTTTCCACACTGCCACTGCATACAGTGATGGTTTTTGCTAGATATAGCCTTTAAAAAGATTCTGTGGAGGTATAGAAGTGAAATTGTTAACCATTCCTGGAAAGACATGATGTAGTGGCAAATCATAAATTCACAGAATATCCCAGATCTGTGCAGGAATGCAATGGAACTATAACCTTTCTCCGGGAATAAAGGGCAGCTCTGTAGTCCTTGGGGTGGGATGTTCCTTACTTGATGACCCACCAGAATGACTGGTGCATTTCTTTCTCTTGCTTTCTGCAGGATGGCCTCTTCGTCATTATATTTGAGGTATTTAATTATGAAGTACCTTGGAAAGTTAGTAGTTTCGTTTTTTAGAATTGATTCTGTCAGCTCTTTCAATTACTGGGCCCTGCCTACTACATAGGAGCATTCTAAGTTCCTTCTTGATGAAAGTGATAGGATCCCTCCCCTCCACCTAGTCCAGGAGGCCATGTTGTTCTCCCTGGCCCAATTTTCAAGATCTTCCATCCTTCATTTTAATGTCTGCAAGCTGAGTTGAAGGTCTAAATATAATCCAAATGGGTTGTAGTGTTAGCACGTTATTCTTCCTACTGTGTCTGTTGCTGTGTCAGCAAATGAGCTATGTCCTGCAGTTGGGTGTCATGGTTCGCAGTCACAGCCTTAATATGCTGGACATCCAACACAGTTGTCTGTAGTAGCTGAGCAAGAAATTTCAATGTAAATTGAATGGCCTTCAGTTCTTCGTTGACCAAATCCCCGCTAGCCATCATAATGTGAGATGACACTGAATTACTATTATACTATATGAGATCAACCAGGACTGATCTTGGAACCTCTCTTTCTAGAAGCAGATACAATTCAACCTTAGACAATACTAGTAACTAAAGAGATCATTAGTCAGTAATCAAGGCAAAGTTATTTTGATGTTAAATACCCAGCAGCAAGGAGCTCCACTGAAATCACTCTTTTGCCATGAGTGGTACGATGCACACCCAGATAATGTGGAAATTAATGTGAGAAGCACAGTTATATTTTAGTCTGAATATTCTTTCAAGCAAACACTTTTAAAAGTATTTAATGATGATAAAGAAAAAGGGGTAAGTGCAGAAACTTAATAAGGAACTAAAATCTGACTTTGGCTGGAACAAATTGATTAACGTGGGTTATTAGAAGCCAATTATTGAGTCTTGCCAGATAACCCAGATGATAATTTTATTGAAGGAAGCTAGTACAGAAACTGAAAGAAATGAACCCATACTTCCAGCCATTAAAGGAAATAAGGATGTCTGTGTAGAGACACAGGTGGTCAGTCCCGTAGAAATAAACTTACTATGAGAAGAAAAGTTATTTGAACAAGGCCCTCGGTATCCTCTGGTAAGTTCAAAACAGAGGGCTATTCAGAAAAAAAAGCTCACATCAAGTGATACTTGGAAAAAATAGACACTACTGGGATAAAGTAAAGGAATTGCAAAAGTAAAGGCAGTTGTTGGCATAATTTGCTTTCTTGTAAGTGGAATATATTGTAAAAGGAACACCTACACCTGTACTTGTAGGTGAAGAAGTTATACCCTCTACTTCATATTAATGTATTGATCAAAGTGTTCCAGACAGATTTGCAAATAAGTAATGAAAAATGTAAAAATACACAGTGGAAAGATAACATTTTAAATGAGTCAAAAATACAGTTAGCATATGAAAAGAAACAAAAGAGCAAGTTGGCCCCACCCCATGCCAATATTTTTGTGCTAAAAATGACCTACTTTTTAAGAAAAACAAGGATGAAGAAGAAATTGTATACAGGTTGTTAGTTCCAAAACCAAATAGCGCACTTGTGATATAATCATATCTTGGGAGCACATCTATGGATGGAAAAAAACAAACCTACAATATCAGGATCATTTTATTGGTATGGTGCGATGAAAAACATCATGGACTTCTATGCAGTTTGCCTGGGATATCAAAAGACTGTACCACATCCTGGGTTCAGAAGTCCACTGATAAAAGTTTCTATTACTGAAGCCCCATTTGAATGAGTAGCCATACATGTTGTGGATTCATTGGTAAAGTCCAGTAATGGCTACCAATACATTTTTATGATCACTGAATACATCACTAACTTTCATGAAGCACTACTCCTGTAAAAAAAAAAAAAAATATATATATCTCTTGCTGAATAGCCAAAGAAAAGAGTTGGTTCTTTTTTCCAGAACTGGGATACCTAATAAAATACTCACTGCCTAAGGAATTCCAGTATAGCCCTGTGTAATTCATTAGTTTTGTCAATGTTTAAAAGTAAAGTAGTTAAGAACTTAAGTGTACCACCCTTAACCTGATGGATTAGTGCAGCTTTTTAATGTTGCTGTTTGTCTTTCGCCAGTTAGGGGTCGCCACAGTGGAACTCCGGTCCGCTAATGATTGGCAGTTGGTTTTTCTGGTGTCAAGTTGCCAGCCCGACGCCCATTCAATGCATGTCTTTCAAACGCCCACTCGACTGCAGGGAGGACATGCAGACTCCACACAGAAGGCACTCCCAACCCAAGCCGAGAATCGAATGGGAGAACCTCTTGCTATGAGGCAACAACTCTACCACTGCACCACCACGGAAGTATAAAACTCTGAATTCTGTGCTAAAGAATGCCACCAAATAAGATGGTAAGAAATGGAATCAGCTGCTTCCCTAATTCCTTTCTACTGTAAGATGTGCCCCAAGCTTCAACAGGATTTACTACGTTCTATTTGCTATAAGGTAAACATTCATGATAGTACCTGTGTATAGCAAAGGAGAACGTGGGAGATAGAGAAACCCCCATTTCAAAGCATTCCAGAAACTCACAAGTTATGTTAAAAAATGTAATGCCAATAGTTAAGGAACACTTGCAATGAGCACAGGAGATGTAACAATGGGTGTAGAATATGATTGCTAGACTCATGTGATTTTAAACAGGAGACAAAATGTTAATGTTAAAAATAAATTCCTAGCAAGATGGCAAAGGCACGTTGGCTTTGTAAAAAAATGAACTAAGTGAACTACAAGCTAAGACAATGCAGAGAGAAAAGTAGGAATGCTATGTCAAGCAGCCATGTTAAAACTATGGGGGGAAGCTGAAGCTTCTGTAGTCAGCTTAGGAGCTGATGTAGATACCAACAGCATTGTAGCAGGGAACGCTACACCTGCTCTTCAAACATACAATTTGTCTAAAGCCTTAAAGCAAGATGCAAAACAGTTTTTTTAGAGAAATAAAGTTGGGCTCTTACCAGTGTGGAAGAACAAATGTAACGCATCATTGTATTAATACTGTGCCAGTGAGAAGGAAAACCTAAAACAGTATATGTCACCTGAGTGCCAAGAAAAGTAATAAAGAAGTGAAGGAAATGCTCAAGTCAGAAGATTGAGAAATTCTAAAATGAATGGAACAGTATGACTGTACTGATCTCTAACCCAGTCCTCATAAGACTTTTAATGATTTCCAAAAATGGTAATGAGATATACAAATCTGACTCTTACAAAGTACAAAGAGATTATGGTGGTGGTGCTGCGGTAGCATTGTCACCTCACAGTAAGAAGTTGTCCTGTTCGATTCTTAGCTAAAGCGTCTTCTGTGTGGAGACATGCGTGAGTGGGTGTACCTTCGTTGAAGGTTGTACGTCAGGGCTGGCAACTTGGTACGTAAAAATCTACTGCCAATCATTAGCGGACCGGAGTTCCACTGTGGTGACCCCTAACTGGGAAAAGCCAGAAGATACAACAAGAGAGAGTAAGCACAACAAGAATGTTGACAACCACAGCTTAGATCAAGGGATATTGGCAGACTGCCATCACCACTGAACTGAAAGAAAATAGAGCATTCTCCAACCCTGAAGGTATTTTTCATCTTACTCTTGGACTTGAGAACACTGTCTTACCTTTGGAATTAGCAGAGCTCATGTTGCTTTTCAAAGGCTTGTGGATAATGTTCTGAAACCTTCTGCTAGGTACTCAGCTGTGTACTTAGATGACATATTCATTTATTCAGAGGATTGGGAGCCACATTTAGTGAAAGAACAAGCATGTTGCTTTACAAGAGATAGAATTACAGTTAATAACACAAAAACTAATCTTTCAGTGACAGAAGCCATATGCATAGGATATGTGACTGAAAGAGCAGTAATTAGACCCCAAAGAAACAAAAAATAAGCTGTCAGGAACTGGCCTACACCCACTACAAAACAGCAACTGAAGGTATTTTTAGGCATTTCAAGCTGCTAGTGTTTATAACTAACCTTGCAACCTTAGCCTGCCTCCTATATAACTTACAAATAGTAAAGTCCTTATCCAGGTAAAATAGATGATAGCAGCAGATGAGAATTCTAACTATCTGAAAACTATTTTGTTTGGAACAAGCCTTAGCTACTACTGACATCCATAAACCCTTTGCTGTGTACAACAAAGCCTCTAAGTTTGGATAAGGAATTACGCATACTTCTCAACATGCAGGCAAATGAAAATAGATGCAAAGGCTTTTGAAAAGTAGGTACATATGCCCATAAGCCTGGGCATTATATAAGAGTAACACTTGCATACTAAGTAGCATATAACTCCTCCTACTTCTTTTAGGATTGTAGGGTAAAGGGTATTATACAAGTTTTAAAACTGACACGATGCTGAACACCTTGAAGAGCCTGTAAATACACAGAGTACAGAGCCTACATTGATTTGTTGTTTTACTGGACTGTCATTTGACTTGCAATATTATTATAATGTAGAATTATGTTCCTAAGTGCAGTGAACATTCAAATGAGTGATGTGAATGCATAGATTGTTTCCTATGAACGTTCTCATTTTATGAAGTGAAAAAAGTGGTTGATTTCACCAAACCACTGATACCTACCACAATAACAGTATGCAATTATATCTCTAAATATTAAGTTCCTTTCAAAAATAACCTTAACCTTAGCATATCTTAGAAGTTACAATTTAAATGTTGGGTTGTAGCAATCAAGTTTCCTCAACATCAGTTTGGTTTGAAACAGAAATAAAAATCCACACCACCAATAAGCAGTAACCAGCAGTAAGTCCGTGAATGCTCACATGTCAAAGGTACAACTGTGTGTCAGCATGTATCTCGACGATGTGCACACATGTGAGCAATCAGTTAATGTGTACAACTATCTGCTGAAGGTATAAACTTATGTGAATAAGTAATTGAGGTAGAAATTTTAGATACAGCAAACATGGCATAATACACTGTTAAAGAAGGTATTATCTGTAATACTGCATAAAGATTAGTGCTTCATTGCTGTTTGATGCAGTCAGAAATAAAGGACTGGACATAGACAGGATATCTCTGTGTATGATCCCACATTGCATCAGTATTGCCAAACTATGGCATACAACACCGCATTTTGCCAGTGGGACATTATGACAACTGTCATCCAAAACACACTTGGAATGACATATCTTTCCATTGCACATACATGATATGGCAATACACAGTTCCAAGCTATAACACAATGTTACTGCTGGACTATGGACAACATATGTTGTCTGTCATTTGCCCGAGTAAAACACGTTTACAGGCTACCTCTTGCAGCATTACCTGCAGGTTAACTGCCACAATACATGGACTGCGGAATGTGGGAGGAAAGTAAATGTCATACTATAATAACACATAAACATGACAGATACATAGTATGCATGCACAAGAGTGCATATACAGTCCAATCAGTTATATGGCAATCACCATGTTGGCAGCATAACACAAGTGGAGCACACAGACAATACTTACAGATTTGAGGGACCAGGTTGATGAGGCTGAGGGTCATGAATGATCTCATGAGCTATCCACCTGAATGAATCACACATACCCTGTTCCATGTCCTGAAAGAATGACCCCATCATGTCCTTCATCTGTGTTTGGAAAACATTGATCATAACCTCGCAGATCTCCTTCCAATAATTGTATTGATTTTGGTTGTGGCATCATATCTTGCAGGTTGCGGGCATGGTGGATCTTCAGGGGTGGGTTCAGCTTCCTCCTCATCATTGTTGTCATCATCACAGTCATCATCAGAAGACTCTGGCAGTGGTCTGGCATGCGCTCATCATCGACTGATAGAAGAACATCTACAGGTCCGATGCCCTGTCAAGAAAAATTGCAAAACACAACTGGAAAGAAAAGCAAATGTATATCATACAGAACATTCCAATGAAGATCACAGCAGAACGTAATATAAAATGATGAAAATTTACACAAGGACTGGCACACGTCCATTATGGACAGAGGTACCTCATAAATGCCTGGTCCTCAATGTCCTGGTTGTAAATAGGACATCGATATTCTTTTGTGGAAACTTGTATAGGCATATAGACACCTACCCAGGTCATTAGCATTGTAAGAATGCATGAATGTTCAAATTGAGAGATTGTACTGTCTGCATGTAATGATGTATATGAAAAAGTACCAAGAATCACTGTTAAAATGAGGAGAAAGTGATCTGACAATATTGTGGACAATAGGCAAGTCATATGACAAACATCTGCGCTAGGCAGCATGACAATTTGCTAAACACCATCAGTATAATGAATTCACTAGTATCAAGTTTTTAACTATGTTCAGTCACCACAGCTTTTAACATATGAGTATCTAATATATCTTGTACTAACTGCATTGTATTTGTACAACTGTATACTTAATCTACCTAATATTACCAATCAGTACCCTGAAAAATGCAAGCATAGGTTCATAGGTGGGTACTAGGCTATCTGCCCGAGGGCATTTACAAGCCTAGCCAGAGTATGTCGGCTTTTGCTGCCCCATTGATTAATTAACTGATCCTCTGTCAAGCAGAGCCAATAAAGTGATCCCAGGGGTGTATTTTCTGTTACCCATCCACTCGTCAAGGTTTCTCTTGAAGAGTGTTAATGAGGGGCTCTGCCTGATTTAATTTGGAATTTTGTTCCAAAGTATGGGGAGTCTCTGTGACAGGAATCTATCCTTCCAGCATGTTCTGTTTATTGTTGTGGTGAGGTTTATCTCACTAGAGCATGTGGCTCGCAATGACTTGGATTTCCTTAGGTGGAGCATGTCCATCAATTCTGAGATGGACATGGCTTTGTAAGTCAGACAGAGATCACCTCTGAGTAAGCGATATGCCACTGAGTACAGTCGGAGCTTTTTCAGTCGGGCTGCATAGGGCATATGTTTGAGACCAGTAATCCTCTAGGTGAGGTACTTTTGTGGTCTTTCCAGCTGTTGGAAGTGTCTTGTGAGGTACATCCAAAATGGGACATTGTACTCTATGATGGGTCTAATGAGTGATGGGTAGAGGGGCTCTATAACCTCTTTATTTCTAGATGCGAACCCTTTAGTAATTAGATGGGCCACATAGAAGGATTTCCTAACTACTTTGGCAATATGATTGTCAAAGGAGAGATTACTATCTACCTGAGTCCCCAGATCTCTTATTACCTCTTCTGTATTAAGGGGGCTGCCACCTATGTGGTAATTTGTGGATGTTTTGTTTTTCTCAAACGGGATGACTATGCATTTTTTCGCATTTAGCTTGAGGCCATGACTTTGACACCAGGTGTCCATCTCAGTAAGGCCCTTTTGGAGGATGCCCGTGTCAGCCGAAGAGTCAATTATGGCTCCCAGTTTGCAGTCATCGGTGAACTTGGTTCACCATAGTACTCCTGTGTTTGCCTGTACTTCTGAGTAGTATATGCCGAATAGTAGAGGTCCCAGAACCAAGCCTTGCAGGACACCACTTGTGACTGATTTAGAGTCGGACCCGGAGCCTGCTATTCTTACCGTGTGAGTTCTGTCTGTAAGCCAGTTGGCAACCCATCTCATGACGTAGGGGTTTATGTTCAGGCTGGTGAGTTGTTCTGTAATACCCGAGTGGGGAATGGTGTCAAAAGCCTTGGCGAGGTCAAGGAAGGCTGTGTGAACCACCTTTCCCTCATCTATGGCCTTGGTGACCATCTTGAAGAAGTCAACCATGTTTAGTAGGCATTATCTGCCCTTAGCAAAGCCTAACTTAGTCGGGTCAAATGTTTGGAGGTTCCCAATGTCTTTGTTAATGAGTTCCATGATAATGCTCTCCATAGCCTTGCAGACCAGGCTAGTCAGGCTTATGGGGCGATAGTTACTAGGGTCAGTTGTGGCCCCTCCTTTTTGGAGAGGAATAACCATTGCTGTGCGCCATTCTATGGCCACATAGCCTGTGGAGAGGCTGAGGTTGAACAGCGTGTTTAGGTGGGGGGTTAGTTCATTCTGTAGTTCGTGCAAGACACATCCTGGGACACCATCTGGTCCCATTGACACTGTGTTTTTGGCTTTTGAAAGGGCAGTTTTCACCTGTGCGTCTGTGATTTTTGAGACACTACACTTTTCCGGTATTGTAGTAGGCCCTTTTGGAAGTGAGAGGGGGGGTGAAGTTTGCACTGAATCTATCTGCCAGGATGTTGGCAATATCAGTAGGTTCAGTATATTTTGTGCTATTTTACACTAATTCAGTGCATATCTGCAAGTTGCCACTTAGATTCTTAACATAGGTAAAATATCTTATAGCTAAGAGATAGCTAAGAGAATATATATATCTCTTATAGCTAAGAGATAGCCAAGAGAAGCTAACATAGCTAAGCATTGTGACGATACTTGCTGAGTGTGAACTGCTGCAAACAAATGCTTATCTGCACAAGTGTTAGTAAACCTAGGAGATAACTGCATTTTAACAAAAACACCCAAGGTATTGTAGGCAGCTGCAATACTAGTGTAAAACAGAAGGGCATGCCATACAGTCTACAGATAGCAATGCAAATTGACAAAGTAGATACTTCTTCAGTCTGTGAAAAGGCAGGCTATGCACAACAGATCAGTCACTGGAAAATATAGCCACACATACAATTATGACAAACCATGCATTAATACGAGCAGTTAAAGCATTAAACCTTGCAGACAAAATACCCACCACAAAATATGTCTTACAGAAACAGTAAATTCAAAAACTATTCTGAAACAATTGCTCAATGCTACTTTTTTTATTCCAGTCACAGTTGTAAGCACAACTATAATGTGATGATTTCCCTTACATTGCTGATGCATGATGGGTATTCCTACAGTCTAATCAATATACATGTGATTGTGAAAAATGCAGGCCTGTAAACAGGATGAGATGCATTTCATTTCATAAAACAGAAAAAGTAATCGGCATACCTCTTTTCCTCCACTGTTCCTCAAACCTATGCATCCACTCGGTGCTCATAGCTTGGCTCCTGTTTCAATTTTCCTCCCTTAAAAACAAAAAAAGAGAAAATATGAATGAAGTATTCCTCAAATAACAATGATATATATTGCTCACAACAGTTCCTAGACAATTTATTCATGAAGAATGTTAAATAATCATCATCAACATTTTTAGGGTTACATACAGGTTTTAACATCTTTAAATATGGGTTGGAGGACATGAGATTCAAACCTGCAATTACAATGGATATCCAAACTCTACCCTTAAGGGCTACCTGCCTCACTAAGCCAGCTTGACTAAAATGGGTGTTTTGAATGCAGTGAAAATACTTGGTTTTATGACATCACCTGGATGAGGGATGGTCTACTAATATGTATCCTGGCTTAAGATTTCAAAGTATGAACATTTGCTGGTCGTTTCAATAAAGAATTTAAAAAACTTAATTCACATCAGCACTGTGTTCTGAACATTAACAGTAATGGAAATCATTCATTCCTCAGACAGTATCATATATCATAGAGCTTCTGTGAACAGAACCATATAAGTTGCATATAAGGACACAGTAAGGCATGTGTCAGAACCATGATATTCCTTGGCAAAGTGCACATCACTAATCAAATCCGTACATTTTCCCTGTTCTGCATTTTAAATGCAAGTCTGCCCATCCCACCTCCTCAAAAGATAGGGATGATGGTGTTCTTGAATTGAATGTAATTTCTATTTATATCAGAACTTAATAGCACTTTTACAAAGCATACAATATTAACAAAATGTATTTATTTATTTATTTATTTATTTATTTATTGACATTTGGTGACCAGAAAAGTCCGACTGGGTCAGAAACCCATTTTCAGTGGAGGCCCAGTGAGAGAAAAGCTCCAGCAGTAAGCACAGCACTTAATTACAGTAATTTTAAGTATTGGACAAATTCTAGTTTTGTATGTAGTTGTAAGTTGAGCACATTAGGATATTTTTACAAACATAGATACAATATATATTTTTTTTGTTAGGAGGAGAGATGATAGATTAAAAGAGCACATCGGATAATTAATAGGGTAGTTGTTACTGTATTAGTAATGGAAGAATAAAATTCTTATATAGGTTATTAGGGTTTAATGATTTATGTAACATAGAAAAAGTAAAAGAGAGATATCAGTTAGTTTCTCTTTGAAGGATATGGTTAGTTTCTATTTGAAGGGTGCTATACTATAGGCTGAGGGGTAAGTGGGATGAGCAGAAAAATAGATTTAGTATGGTAGTGTGTTAGAGGGAGGATGAAGGAAAGTGGAGGGAGAAAAGAGAAGACCATAGGAAAGTGGGAAGTTAGGTACTAGTTGTTGAGCATGGGCAGGTCCAGGAGTTGTAGAGGTAATTTTTTTAGTATAAGTTTGAATTTTTTGCAGTTTTCAATACTAATGATATTATCTGGGAAGTTGTTCCAAATTTAGCATGAGAGTAGAGACTCTCACCAGCTCTTTTATTGGGTTTGTGTATGTGCATAAGTTGTCTATTAGCAGATCGGTGGTTTCTTGTGAGAATATACACTAAGCTTTTAGGGTAACTTTTAGGGCTGGACAGTTGTCAGGATGATAAATTAGTTTTTGTACAATTGAGAGTTGTAAATAATCTAGATAGTGGGGGAATTCTAGTCAGTTGAGTTCCTTTATTGTATAACAGTGGTGAGTGCGATATGGTAAGCTGGTGGCAAATTTAGCAATTTTATAATAACAGGACTGCAGTTTGGTTTTGTGAGAGGTGTGTAAATTTGTAAAAATGGGAGTACCATAGAATAAAGTGGAGAACAGGTAGGTATTAGCAAATGCTTTTTTGGTGTCTGGGTTCATGTAATTCTTATGTCAATATAATGTTCCTAGCTTGACATGAGTTTTTTAATAGCACTCAGTATGTGTTGATCAAATTTAAGTTTGTTGTCTATGGTGATACCCAAAAGCAGTTGTTACTATTTCAATTTCAGTTTTGTTATTGGAGTAGATTTTGAAATCAGATGTGTTACTTTTGCTTGAAAAAAGTAAAAGTTTAGTTTTATTAGGGTTTAGTAATAATTGCACTTTGTTTAGCTATGATTCTACTGTGGTGAATGCTGTCTTGTATTTTTTGCAGCAGGTCAGACATATTGTTAGAGAAGGATATGATTGTTGAATCATCAGCATATTGGATTGGTGTGCTGTGTTAGGAGGCCATGTGTTGGTTGTTTATGAACATATTAAAGAGAAGAGTTCCTAGAATGGACCCCTGTGGGACACTGGTTTTGTTATTTTGGGACTAAGATAGGCAATCCTGCCACTTTACGCATTGTTGTCTATTGGACAAGTAGCAGGTAAACCATTGCTTAGAGGATGATGTACATCCTAATGCTGATAGTCTCTGAAGTAGTTTGTTATGTGAGACTGTATCAAATACCTTTGACAAATCTAGTAGTAATACAGATGTGTGTAAGCTGGGGTCCCTAGCTTTGTTGACTATATCTGTGAAAGAGATGAGAGCTGTAGTTGTACTTTGACTAGGCCTAAAACCATGTTGGGTGGGTGTGAGGATGGGTCTATATCATATGAGTGAATCACACAAATCGCGACCGCTCATAATATTGAACGTACCAGACATCAAACTTCCACACCCCCCGTTAAATATATATTCCAATTCCGAGATCACACTACAGTGAGGAAAGGGCAAATATCCCATTTTTCACTGTACCGCAATCTCAGAAAAAGCACTTCGAAGTCCGGTACCTTTGATATTATGAGCGTTCTCAATTTGTGCGATTCATTCATATGATATAGACCCATGAGGAGGTTGTTATGGCTAAGGTGGTTTAGCAGTTGTGCATGTATACCTCTTTCTAGTAGTTTGAACAGAGGAGAAAGGATAGAGATGGCTGGGTCTATAGTTTGTAACCTCGTTTGATTTACCTCCTTTGTGTAGAGGAATTATGACTAATTTTTTCCACAGAGTAGGGATATACAATTCCAAAATGGATTGATTTATAAGTATGCTAACAGAGTCTGTGACAGAGTCAGTGGCAAGTTTTAAGTATTCTGATGGCAGATTGTCAGAGGAGGATGAGCAAGGTTTATGCTTAAGAAGGAGTTTATGAATTGATGAAGTAGGAACTGGTTGTAAAGAAAATGGAGGAATTATGGGATCTTGGTAGTGGGTAGATGAGGTGTTATTTACTATATTGGTTGTTTGTGGTGGGGGAGATTTTTGAGATTGTTGTAATTAGTATTAGAGTTGAAGTCTAGGACTAATGTTGCTATACTGTTGATGAAATGGTTATTAAACATGTTGGCTATTTCAGTTGTAGTCTTGTCTCGGTTTGGGGAAGGGTTTTGTATGGGCCCAGGGTTTAAGAGTGAAGTAATGGTTTTCCAGAAAGTTCTGGGTTTTTTTCCTGGTTGGCTAACTGCAGCGAAAAGTACTTTTTTATCTGCATTCACATTTTTTTAGCTTTATTACGTAGTTGCCTGTAATTGTACAGGTTGGTTTAATTTTTATTTTTTTTGCAGTTTTTCAAGCTCTGTCTTGAATTTGTAATATTTGTTTTGTCGTTTTTGTTAGCCAAGGTGCATGATTAGACTTATTTTTTTTTGTTCTAAGAGGGGCCAGATTGTTGAGGGTATCAAGGAATATTTTGTTGAAGTAGCTAACAGCTTCATCTAGAGGTAGGGTTTTTGATGGGGATCAACGAAGTGATCTTAGTATGTTATTAATCTTGCTTTGGTTGAACTTTGTTAAGTTTCTAGATATTTTGTTGTTGTGGGTTTTGGGTGGTGGTTCTGTAAGTATAGGCTGGTAGATGGTCATTTAAAGTATTGGGAAGCATATTACTGTTTGAGTATTTGAGAAGATCTGAGACAAGGTTCCAATCTAAGACTTAGGTTAAGTTGTTATTATTTTGGAGTCTAGTAGGAGAAGTAATCAGCTGTGTAAAGCCATGTAGTTGGATACTATTTGGTGGTGAGTCAATAGATAGGTTTAGCCAGTTGATATTGAAATCAACCATGATTACTGTTTCACTGGAAAGGTTTTTGGATACCCATGAGAGAAAGTCTTTAAGAATAATGATATTTTGTCCTGGGGAATGCATATTGTCATAATACAGAGTTGTTTATTATTATTTAATTTCACTATTGCTATGAGTATTTCAACATTACCAAAAGTAGGAATAGGTTTGGAGAATGATAAGACTGTATAAGTACTAGGATAGACTAAGGCTACACCGCCTGTTTTTTATTGAGTCTATCATTTCTTAGTATGCTATAGCCTGGTGGGAGGAGTTCTGTGTCTTTGAAAAGCATTGGTAAGGCATATAACAGTCTGTAGCAAGCTTTACTGACCCTGCTTTTAAAAAGCTGATGTTAACTGACTGTTAAGGATTATGAATATGATGCCATTATATATTGCAAAACATGTACATCTGCGTGGTTCATAATTATGGATATTACAAACATTATTAAGTAAATTAACAGCACGGGAATCAAACCCACAGTTATAAAAACAGTAGTTATCACATCCACCTAATTATCCCCATAAGCTAATTGTCACAGCAGCTACTAAATGGTTATAAAAAACATATATCTGATATATATGGGACAGACATATATCTCTAAATTCCATAGGATTGCTCAGGTATATCCAGAATAGTGAAACTTGCTGTAGAGATCCGTGGGCTGCCTCCGCATCTCAGCAGCCATCCTTAGAAGCTCCTCCATGTTACTCTAGTGCAGATTATCATAGTGGTCATGAATCTGCAGCTTTTATTTTATGTTTTCTATTTTATTAAAGTTTACAGTTCATTTTCAGCTGTGATGATCAGAGTTTCATTTATTTTCTTAGAGTATTTATTTTGTTTTACTCCAGCCTTCATTGAGTGGCTTTGAGCTTTGTTTTGTATCAAATGCAACTTGACAGCATTGAACAGATGGAGATGAGTGCAGATTACATATCTGTATTTATCTCTCTCTCTCTCTCTCTTTCTGTGCATATGTATATATATATATATATATATATATATATATATATATATATATATATATATATATATAACATGGTTTACCTTTAAAACCGCATATTGCAGAAGGGTGAACAGAACATTTCCGGAAGGCAGTCTGCAAAATTTGCAAATGCCGAACGGAAAAAGGTTTGAATGTGCAATGAGCGACTGCACAGTGAGATTCGCTCATTGCACATTCAACATTCAGGGGCGGCTTGCACTATAGTGGGGATCGGGAAATGGTTCCTTTCCCCATTGTAGTGCGATCTCGGAGTTAGAATAATAAAATGGGGGGGGGTGCAGTGGGGCTTGCCCCCCTGCTTCACACTTTGTTTTTTTTTTCTTCAACCTTCATGTTCAAAAAACAGTGACTCTGCTGTTCAATTTGCTTTTTTGAACATGAAGGTTTGTCAACATTCTGAGTTTTGTAGTTTTGAGTCGCTCATATGAGCACTCGGACCACTGCAATTCGTGCATTTAAAGGTACACCATATATAATATATATATTTATATATATATATATATATATATATATATATATATATATATACATATGTGTATAGATTCATTATATAATTTCCAAATACTAAAATATCGAATTTCAGTATCTCAAGACTGTATAGCCAAAATCCACATAACCAAAAATCCACAACCGCGAAAATCAAAATCATGACCATACACATACACACACCCCCACACAAACACACATACACGTACCGAACTACACTACAAGAAATAAAACAATGCACACAAACACACCTACCCTACCTATAAGCAGGGGGGGCAAGCCCTCTGCACCCTCCATGCCCTCGGTACTTATATATACTAACTCCGAGGTCGCACTAAACACACAAACACATAAAATCCACCACTACACACACTCACACACACTAAAATCCCTACCCAATACCCTTACAAAAACATCACTTACCTGAATCTCCAGCTACACCCACACATCGCACCATATGTCACGAATGCGACACAACAGCGGATTCAACATTTCAGCATTCAATGTTGTGCAGTTTGGAGTAACTGCACTTTGGCTATACAGTCTCGAGATACTGAAATTTGATATTTCAGTATTTCAAGATTGTATAGTGAATCCATATATCGATGTTGACTGCAAAAGTATCAGCCACAAAAGGTCAAAAATGCAAAACTCGACACACCAGTATGCATGCTCTGACAAATAGCCTTAGTGCATGCAAAATTTAACTTTATAAAAATATAGTCAAACATCATTTTATGCAGGGGCAAGCCCTCCCTGCACCCCCACACCACCTGCTGATAATATATACTTAGTTCATGATCACACAAACATAGGGTAAGTGCATATACCCCAACCACAGGAATTGTGCTATCTCATACATCTGCTGATCAGCCACATAGCCGATCATATGCAGTCATCTAAACAGCTGTCAAACACACACACACACACACACACACACGCACACACACACACACACGCACACACATGCACACACACACATACACACATGCACACGCTAAGCTTAATGCAGCGCTCTCATATAGATATACACACAGACACATTCTGAAAACTCCAACATTAAAAAAAAAAAAAACACAAACATCTTTTTTTTACACCCCAGCACCACCCTGTTAATTATATATATACCAGCTCCGAGATCACACTACATCGAGGAAAATGGTAAATTTCCATATCCCCTGTACAGCAATCTCCATTCAAAAGCTTTGGGTTTTCAGAAATTCGATCATATCATCTTGTTGATATGAATTTGAGTTTCTGAAAACTTAATCAGCTGATAGGGATCCATAAATATATACATGTGTATAGATATACACATATATATATATATATATATAAATATATATATATATATATATATATATATATATATGGGTCCATGTCAGTTGGACGAAAGAGCAGTTCAACGAAGACCACATCACCGAGACAACTCCGCCGGCAGGATGAATCCTCGACAATGGTAAGTAGTGCGGACTGGGAGTTAGTCCCATTCCCTCACTGTAGTGCAATCTCAGAGTTGGTATATTTAAGTAGGGTTGTGTGGGGGGTGCAGCCCCCTACATGGGGGGGGTGCAGGGAGGCATGCCCCCCTGCTATACATGTTGTAATGTGTTTTTTGAGTGTATTATGGAAATGGGAATGTATTCCGTTCCATAATACACTGACTTACCATTGTCTGGGATTCGTCCTGTTGGCGGTCATCTCAGCAATGTGTTCTTCTCTGAACTGCTCCTTCGTCCATCTGACATCGATATATATATATATATATATATATATATATATATATATATATATATATATATATATATATATATATATATATATATATATATATATACACACACACACACACACACACACACACATATATATATATATATATATATATATATATATATATATATATATATATATATATATATATATATAGATTAATACAGATATGTATGTATTTATACATTACCTAAATGTTGACAATGTAAGATATAGTGTTAAGGGCTACTGCCTCCACTGTTTAAATGTGCTTGATGCCGTGGTATTTACAGAGCTTTTGCATATAGGTAGTCAGGTTGATCTGTTCATGTTAATACTATACTATGTGTGTTTTTCCTCCAAGTACATTTGTTTAGTCTCTGCATTGAGAACACACATAATGCATTATTTTAAGCTCTGACATCTTCAGCTGTGTCAACATTTAAATTGTTGATAATGTGTACTGCATTGGCTGGCATCATATGGAAACATCATTCAAATAATCTGGTAAATCAGTTTGTAAACCTGTTGGTGAAGTGTAGCGTATATTGTTGCAGTGACCTGTTTTTATGTGTGAGAGCTCTAGTATGTATCAACTGACTCCAGAAAGGTATTTTACCTGTTTAATGTTTTCATTAATGTAGTACCAGGGTAAGGCTCTTTAATTATTATACTGCTTTTACAGGTTACAAAATTTAGGAAAACTTGCAGGACCTGCTATTCCTTTGGAATAAAACTACAATATATTCTGCTGAGCATAAACCCACTTCCAAATATTGCAGACAACTAAAAATTAGAGTGAATCTCGCAGCACTTGTAAATCTTGCCTAATATCATAACATTGCCCTGTGAAACACTGATTACACTATGTATACAAGTGCAGCACTCCAGGCATCATGTCTGAATGGGCAGCATTGCTAGGATTATCAGCAATAACTCATCTTCTAGTTATGTGATGAAGGTGTGAGGTATTGCCAGTAGAAGTAGGGAAGTGGATATGTAACATATGCTAGCACAGCCAGACGAAATTTTGTAAAGAATTATATGCCATTCATATATCAAACTGATTTGTACAGATGCTTGTGTTGAAAAATGCATTTGTAAAGCTGCTTGTGTTAAAAGTGTGCCAACAGTGTGCCCTGCTGGACAGAAAAAGGAATATATATCATTATTGTAACTGTCTAAATGTATGAGAGAAGAGGTTAATCTCAAAATTTGAAACTAGTTTGAAATTAAATTGCTTAGGTTAGGCCATAAAGATCATACCTTGTAGTTCTTGATGCAGCCAAAGACAAAATTCTATACTAGGAAGCTTCCTGCATTGTCACTGGGGTGATCTAATTGCTACTCTGGAAGGGTGGATGTTTGAAATTTTTTTATGCCTTCCAGGAGCTGCAACAGATCTTATCAAGGATCTGTGTGTGTGTGCATTATTGAGATATATGTGCTAAATTCTGTTAGCTTCTAGCCAAGGTGGTGGGGGGGGACCAGACTATGGAAAAATTGCAAACATTTGGTTTCAACATTACAAGCCTGTCTGTTCCATGCCACTAATACATGTAGTGATTCTTCACACCTCAACAGGATCCACATCACTATTCATGTCATCCCATATCTGTTGACATCATAAAAGAATGACATGTTTTTTTTTTTATTGGTGGCTACATGTCTCTTTCCACCAGGGGTGGCTCATGCTATTGGACTGCAGCCCCCCCCCCCAGCTGTAAAAAAAAACAAAAAATAAATAAAATAGAAAATAAAATAACATAAAGAAAATAAAATAACAAAATAAAAGCAACAGTGAGTCCCAGAATGTCGCTCGTGTGCACTCACAGCATTTCCCGATATTCGGACTGCTGGTGAACCAGTCTAGAGCATGCGCACAGAATCCAGACTGCCTCCAGCAGCAGTCTGGATTATGACAACAACATACAAGTCCAAATTTTCCCAGCAGTCTGTGCAATTACAACTGCATAGACTGGACAGGGATCAGACTGCAACATCCGCAGGCAGGCTGGTGCTCTCGCGGGAAGGATACGAGCCTCAAGGTGCTCTCACGGGAAGGGCTAACTCGGCGTAGGGACTTTGTTACATGGATGGATTATGCTGCTACGGACTTTGTTGGCTGTCAGCTCAGGTAGGGTGTGTGAGTGTGCATGTGTGTGTGTGTGTGTGTGTGTGTGTGTGTGTGTGTGTGTGTGTGTGTGTGTGTGTGTGTGTGTGTGTGTGTGTAAATATGTTCAATTTAATTTAATCGACATTTTGTTGAAAAGTAGGATACTTTACTGACCGAAGTCAAATAGGCGGTATGTTGAAATGTCTGTTGTGTCGATTTAAGTTTGATCATGTTATTTAAATGAAAAGATGTGGAACATAAATATTAGAAGTGGTGGAAAGTAAGTTGGCATGTGATACTGTTGGTGAAGTTTTATAATCTCTGGTCTGTGTTTCAGACATATATTTCTGATCAAAAAGTCAGCATGATCATGTATGTCAGTTGTAGATGACAATTTGTAGAACATTTATAGAAGAACACTAACAGAAAGTACTACTAAGTTTGCAAGTACACGTTAAGGGAGCAGTACAAAAGGCAGTTTATTTCCATTCCATCTTCTTCTTCTTCTTCTTCTTCTTCTGGAGAAGAGATAACTAGATATGGTGCACATCACTATGTTCCTTTTTCGTCAGCTGTAGAAAAATACAGAGCTGTTGCTGAAAGTAAAGCTTGTCCTCATTTCTCTGGCAATGCATCTTGTCACATGGTGGAAGATGCTATGGCTGGGACATCATTAGAATTTTGTAGTGAACTTTCTGCCACTAGTGCTATGGTAGCATATAGGTTCACAGGTTCATAGGTTCATACTAGGCTATCTGCCCTAGGGCATTAATAAGCCTAGCCAGAGTGTGTTTGGCTTTCGCCACCCATTTTAAATTAATTTTGCTATGCCCTTTTTTCGAGGTTAGTATACTGTGCCTCTGTCTAACAGTGACACAGAAGTGATACCCGGGGTAAACCTACGATCTCCCATCCACTCATCAAGATTCCTCTTGAAGAGAGTCAATGAGGGACTCTGCCTAACCTGGACTGGGATTTTATTCCAGAGTGAAGGGAGCCTCTGGGTTATGAATCTGTCCCTCCAGCATGTCCTATTTATTTCAGTGCTGAGGTTCAAGTCTCTCGAGCGTGTAGCTCGATGGGATTTGGATTTTCTGAGGTGCAGCATGTCCATTAATTCCGGGTTGGACATGGCTTTATACATCAGGCACGATCGCCTCTGAGCAGGCGGTATGCCACTGAGTAGAGCTGGAGTTTCTTTAACCAGGCAGCATATGGCATCTATTTGAGCCCTTTGATCCTCTTGGTGAGGTACTTTTGGGGTCTTTCCAGTTGCTGCAGGTGTCTGGTAAGGTACATCCCAAAAGGGGCATTGTACTCAATTATGGGCCTGATGAGGGATGAGTAAAGAGGCATAATGACCTCCCCTGATCTAGATGTGAATCCCTTCATGATTAGGTGGGCTATATAAAATGTTTTTCTAACCACTTTGGCCACGTGGTTGTCAAATGAGAGATTGCTATTAACTTGGGTCCCCATGTCCCTAATTACTTATTCGGTATTTAATGGATTACTACGTATGTGGTAATCTGTGGGCACTTTGTTTTTGCCAAAGGGGATGACTATACACTTTTTGGCGTTTAGCTTGAGGCCATGGCTCTGGCACCAGTTGTCTGTTTCTATGAGGCCCTTTTGGAGGATGCTTGTGTCAGCTGGAGAGTTGATTATGGCGCCCAGTTTGCTGTCATCTGTGAACTTGGTCAGCCACAGTCCTTCCGTGTTGGCCTGTACCTCCAAGAAATGTATACCGAACAAGAGAGGTCCCAGGATTGAGCCTTGTGGGACGCCACTTGTAACTGGTTTGGAGTCTGACATGGCTCCAGCAATTCGAACCATGTGGGTTCTGTCCTTCAGCCAGTTTGCAACCCATCTAGTGACATAGGGGTTTATATTTAAGCTGGTGAGCTTATCTATAATGCCCGAGTGGGGTATTGTATCAAAGGCTTTTGCAAGGTCCAGGTAGGCTGTGTGGACCATCTTCCCCTCGTCAATGGCCTTGGTGACTGTTTCAAAGAAATCGACCAGGTTTAAGAGGCAGGATCTGCCCTTAACAAAGCCGAACTGGGTAGGATCCAGTGTCTGTAGGTCCCCAATATCTTTATTTATGAGGTCCATGATGATCCTTTCCATAGCTTTGCAGACCAAGCTATTCAGGCTTATGGGGTGATAGTTTCCAGGATCCATTGAGGCACCACCTTTGTGGAGAGGGACCACTGTTGCTGTACGCCACTCTTTGGGTACATATCCTGTAGTAAGGCTGAGATTGAACAGTAGTTTTATGTTTGGGTTTAGCTCTTCTTGGAGTTCATGTAGGACGCAGCCCGGGACACCGTCTGGTCCCATTGATGCTGTGTTTTTTGCTTTGGAGAGGGTGGCTCTTACTGAGCATCTGAGATGTCAGGGGGGCAGAACTTTGCTGGGATAGATATTTGCCCTTTTGGTGGAGAGGGGGGGAGAAGTTTGCACTGAACCTGTCAGCTAGG
Source organism: Protopterus annectens (assembly GCF_019279795.1). Lineage (NCBI taxonomy): Eukaryota > Metazoa > Chordata > Ceratodontiformes > Protopteridae > Protopterus > Protopterus annectens. Next base: position 627,273,146 of record NC_056729.1, on the reverse strand, counting down.
ATGTTGGCAATGCTGTGGGTTTGGTGTATTTTTTGTCATTTTGGACTAATTCTGAGCATATCTGGGAATTCCCACCCAGGTTCCTAACATAACTAAAGAAAGCCTTGTGATTATCCTTAGTGTCCTGTGCAATTTTTCTCTCAAAGCTGGCCTTAGACGATTTTATGAGTGCCCATAGTTTTTTGCTAATACTGATCAGAGATGCCTTCCCTTTTTGGGATTTTGCTCTATAATGTATTAGCTTCCTCCTTCTATTGTATAGTTTGTTTATGGCTGGGGTCCACCAGACAGGACGTCTGCCTTTGGAGGATTGGGTCTTGGTTTTATTTAGGATTGCAGGATCCATGCATTCCTGAAGGTGTTCATAGAATGCATTTATAAAGGATTCTGTGGTCTGGGCCGTATTTTCCACAGGCCTGGGGGCTTTGAAGGATTCCACCTCGGTTTTGAGGAGTGTGAAATTTGCTTTAGAGAAGTTTTTCACTGTGGTTTTTTGGGCAGGGGGTGGGGTTGGGATGTGAATATCCAGTGAGATTAGTTTATGGTCTGATCTTACCAGTGAGGAATACACTTCTGGTATGGAGCATAGAGTCCCCATGTTAGTGATGATCAGGTCCAATATGTTTTCCCCTCTTGTGGGAGTGGTAACAAGTTGTTCCATAGCATTTGAGTTTATAAATTCTAGGAACCTTTAGGCTAGGGTGTTGGAGCTAGAGTAATTCTCCCAGTCTATGTTTGGGTAGTTGAAGTCACCCAATATAATGGTGTTTGGAGAAACCTTCATATTTTCCAGTGTTCTCAGGAAGGCAGAATGGGGTTCCTGGGTATGGGAGGGTGGTCTGTAGCAGGCTATAAACTAGAAGGAAGTTTTACCCACTGTTAGTTGCACATGGATTGTCTCTGATGCTTCATGCTGTGCCACCAACCTGGAGGTGTGGGTATCTTTGACGAATATTGATACTCCCTCTCCTTTTGTGGTTCGGTCGAAGTTTTGAGGCTGAAAAGCATGGTATGAGGTATAACCTGGTAGTGCTGGGGTGCTCTTGGAAGCCTTGAACCAGGTTTCTGTTACTGCACAGATATCGATGTTCTCCATGCTAAGGAGAGTTTTGAGTGTGTGCATCTTGAGGTTTAGACTTCTGGCGTTGAGTAGCATTACTCTTAGTTTCTTATACCTTGTTATACCTATGGAGGTGGGTCTGTCTTTTGAGCCTTGCCTAAAAAAGGCACTATGGGGGTAGCAAGAACCTTTGCCAATATCAGAAAGCCCAGGGGTGACAGGTGCAAGCCGTCCCTAGCGAAGCATCGTGGCTTGTCGAGCATGTCATCCCAGGCTGACAGGCTTTGGATCCCCTTTGAATGACACCAATACTTAAGCCAATTTTTGAAATTGATCATCTTGTCTTCATATTGTGACATCATTCTTGGTGAAGGTAAGATGCTACTCAAGGTCAGGGTCATACCGGCCTGAGCTACATGCTCAGAGAGCTTCTCTATGTCTCTTTTCATGTAGTCCAGGGAGGTACGTCTCAGGTCATTCACAACAGCACGGACAATGACTGAGTCATAGTTGTACTTGCCTTTGAGTGACCTGAGTGCTTGTGTTATGTGGCGGATCCTAGCGCCCGACAGGCAGCTCACCGTGACCTTTTCCTTGTTCAGCCTGGTGAGCGGGACGTCAGTGTGCCTGACGATAGAGTCACCTATTACAAGTGTATCAGGTGTGTTGTTTAGCCTTAAGGGCTGTGACTGTTCGGCACACTGGCTTTGTGATCTATGTGTTGAACGTGTTTTGTTTTGCGGTAGTGGCTGCTTGGGTATCTGCTTTGGAGGTCTCTGCTGCTTAGGCAGATTTTTATTAAGAGCCTCCGAGTATGTTTTTGTGTGTTTATGTGTTTGGTTTGCTGCCGTGGTAGGTCTGTGTGAGACTGGAATTGTAGTGAGTGTAGTTTCCTTCTCCTCCTGACTGGTTATGCCAGTACTGAGTTGAGAGAGCTTAGCCTCCAGTTTGGCTATATGGTTGCATCTCTCATATGTGTTGGAATTTGTTGGGAGGAGGAGAGGGTTGTCTGTGTACATGAGGCAGTTGTAACATTGCCTCAAGATTCCCAGATTCACCAGCTGGACCGGAGAGGAGATTGACAACTGACCTTTGGACATGCTAGAATAGTATTAGGAATTCCTTTATAATTGAAAAAAAGGGTCAGTGGGGAACAAGGTACTCAAGGGGAGTTTGTGAGGATGTAGTGCTTTTAATTTTTTAGTGCTGGCTTATATAATTGCTTTAGTGAGCAAGTGCCAGGTAACTTAAATGCAATGTGTTACAGGTAACTTAAATGCAAAATCGACAAACATTAACTTTCTTTCAAGTGAAACAAGGAAATAAGTACACTAAGCAATGCAGATATCACTAGGGATCCACAGAAGCACTGAAAAGCCGTGTTTTAGGTGGAATTAGCGTTTCAGGGAAATGACAAGCAAACAAACAACAAGCATACAAACAAAGCTAGATTCAGCAGGCCTGGATCTAGTCTATGCTACAGCAAACAAGGTGTACCAATTTCAGTAAGAAGCAGTTCAACTATCAGGCACTATAAGCTTTTAACCAGAAATTCCCAGCTCAGAAAGGCAGAGTCCAGCCTCTCCTCCCACAAGAGTGCAGACCACGAACCTTCTTAACATAAAATAACTGGCCTGAAGCCCAAGTGCTTAAACCAGAACTAATACACTTTTAGAATAACAGACACTGAGCCCTCAATCAGCAGTTACCAACCTAGAAGAATGTAAGCTACCTGTCCTGCCACCACAGTGCAGGCCACAAACCTTCCTAATGTAAAACTACTGGTCTGAATCCCAAGTGCTTAATCCAAAAGACTTAGAATGATAGCTACACTTTAATCAAGTTACTACCAAGCAGTAATAAATACAATTGAATACTTTAAAGAATGCCTGGATTAGTGCTCATGTTATACAAACAAAGCTAGATTCAACAGGCCTGGATCTGGTCTATGCTACAGCAAACAAGTTGTACCAATTTCAGTAAGAAGCAGTTCAAATATGCAGGCACTATAAGCCTTTAACCAGAAATTCCCAGCTCAGAAGGGCAGAGTCCAGCCTCTCCTCCCACAAGAGTGCAGACCACTAACCCTCTTATTGTAAAATAACTGGCCTGAAGCCCAAGTGCTTAAACCAGAATTAATACACTTTTAGAATAACAGACACTGAGCCCTCAATCAGCAGTTCCCAACTTAGAAGGATGTAAGCTACCTGTTCTGCCACTACAGTGCAGACCACAAACCTTCTTAATGTAAAACAACTGGTCTGAAGCCCAAGTGCTTAAACTAAAAGGCTTAGAATGAGTTACACCAAGCAGTAATAAATACAATTGAGTACTTTTAAGATGATGCAAAAGCAAAATAAAGTAGGAAGAAACACAAATACAGTAAAAGCAGATACATTTTTTTAAAGTGGAAAGAGAGAAAGGAAAGAGAGAAAGGAGTAGCATAAACTAAGCTGATTGGCCTTCTCAAATGTTCTCCCTGTACTGGGTAGAATGAGGTAATGACACTAGACTGGGAGGAGGGTCCCAGATCAAATTTATACTAGGGGCGGGCAACTGCAAAGCCACCAACTATAAAAACACTATACCAACAGCGAGGGAGGGTGGGAAACAATCTGCAGAAATGTTTCTCACAGCTGAAAAGCAGCAGTGAGCCTTTAAATGAAAGTTTTAAACAGCTAAAGGAGCCTCTAGAAAAAAGAGTTTAACGGCAACAAGTTTTCAGAAGCAAAAAACCCAACAGATGCTTAATAAAAGTGGACAATTTCCAGTTAATACCTCACACACAGTGAAACTGGCTAGAAGAATACACAGTACACAAAGTGCTATAAATAACGAAGAAATAAAGAACAAAATAAACAAAAAACAGGATACTTAATGTTATATATTATAGCTCCGAGTTTCCTCAGTGTCCTTCCTTCGATCAGTTCAGTGTAACATAAGAGTAGGAAGCATAGTTTGTCTTTAAGGAATACTTTTACTATTCAAGGTTTGGATGTGTCAAGATTTCCTCCACAACAGGTATTTTTGTTTCAAAATTAATTTCTTGAATGACAACTGTCAGTACTTGTAAGCAGAGAAGATGATATAAAAATGATGGGCAAAGCAGATATGTTTTGATACATTTCCTGACAGAGGAAGTCAGTTTGTACAGTTTTATTAAGTTTACTGTTTTATGAGTACTTCTAGTAGAAAATGTACGTCTTCTTTTCAGTCTCATGTCTTCCAAACTGCAGCATGCTTACAATACCATGCAGAGTTTAGCTTTTTAGCTGTTTGAACACTAATAACTGGATATCTAAGTTTAATTATGAACAGATTTTGAATATGATGGTGCTGTGAAATCTGCAAGGCAGTACATTGCTAGAGCAATGCTGAAGGTCTGTTTCTTTAATTTACCTCAAACTATTTGGAGAAAGATTCTGTAGGTGAGGGTGTCTAAATTGTATGGCTCTTCTGATGAGTTGCATTGCTTAGATAAAATGTTTTTTGCTTGTTTTTATTAATTTAAAAATGTGTACAATACTTATGAAGTGATGAAGCCTTTATTTCCTAAAGCTTTACTATTTTTCTATGTTACTTTGAAGAGACATACCTGTGTGGTAAAGTTAAGAAATTTGCTACACAAGCTGCTAAATTTGATCCTTTACTTGCATTTTCCATTTGAAAAGTGTCAAATCTGATTTGTGAGCATTGCCCACATGCTTACAATAATGTTAAGTCGTGGCATATAACATTTTACTCTACGAATGATCACAGAATGTTTATGATTAGAACTGTTATGACTGGTTTGATAGAGGAGCAAAACAGGATTTCTGATATTCTGCTGTGGTTACAAGCTGATTTGTCAGTTACCTCTCCAAGGAAATCCACTGCATTTGGGATACACAGTTGCATTCAGTTATGTCTAAGAAAAGTCAAGATGACAACCTGGAGTACTTGAATACATTAGCTCTTGTTTTAGAATGTAATTGCTTTAAGTTGTGATTTAATAAAGCTTACATGTGCAATTTAGTTGAATTGTTTTTGGTGAGATTAGAACTTTATGTGAGCATTTTGTATTTTTTTTTAGACAAGTGCTTTGTTTTTGCAGTAGATATTATGACACATATCCAATGCATCTATATGACTAGATAGAATGATATATATAGACATAGATAGATACAGTAACCTAGATGGAATGGACACTAGACCGACATCTGTAACGTTAATGTAAAAATGTTGAAAAATGGTAAACCGACACATACTGTGCATGTCCTGAGTATTAACCCTGGAGCAAGCAAAAAACATTTTTGCAAGGGTATCACAGAGATCGCTACTTTCAGCATGTTACTTGGTATATTTTATAAAGCTGAATACAAATTATAATTAGAACTGCAGGACAAGGAGAAGTGGTTTGAGTTGAGTACTGCTTGTTTTTTTATACTTGATTTTGACTGGCATTCCAGTAATGTATTTAAAAAGTAGTTTATTTTTTCATGCCTGGCAAACTTTTTGTTTCCATGTAGATATTAATAAATGCTGTCATGTAGCCAATGCATTGAAATATTTTTTTTCTTCTCCACTTCATTTTTGTCTTGATTGTTACATGTATATACAGGTAGTCCAATGTGCTGCGTAGAGTATTCGCCATGCACCATAGTGACTAAGCATTTATTTCATATAAATTGTTAAGCATGACCAGCATTGATCCCACTGCAGCATAGCTCCGCCCTGTTCTAGTTGACCACACCCCTTCTCATTGGTCACACCCACTCAGCTATCTTCTACAGCCACCCATTGATTTGAAGTCACCAGCTGCCACTGCTTTCCCCATTGGTGGTGCCTGATTTATAGAAGTGATGTCATTGTAAAGGACAAGGTACTATATAACAAAGGTGCAGTGCAACATTAGGAAAAGTTTCATGTGATAACTTCAATTTGACTGAATATAGTTGCCAAATATGGCAATTTCAGGCTTCCTAGTATGGGACCAATGTATTATGTTAGTTGTTTTTGGATTTGCAATACTTACAATTTAGTGCACCTAGCGTGTTATTGCTGAGGGACCTTTTGTATTAAAAAGAACATTAAGAAACATTGCCACAGCATGTGAAATTGAAGCATGAAAAACACGTTATTTAAACATATCTGGTAGTGATTGAGATACTTTTATTTATTTATTTATTTTTATTGACAGTAAGTGTTGTTTCTCTGGTTAATACAAGTTGTGATGACATACCCAATGAGCTCCTATTTCTTAAGACTAAGTAACAGATTACTTATACTGGGCATGTTCTGTCAAAGAGTATTACAGTCCTGAAAAGGAAACTAGTTCATATGATTAATTTTTCATAAATATGTCGACTAGATTTTACATGTGATGCACTTTTAAACTTTTGTTTTTATTTAATGTATAAAGCAAAGACAACAAATGTATCACTAGTGTATTTTACAAATTAGTTATTGTTTACCTTCAAGCTAAAGGGTATGAAGAACATCACATCAAAGAATTCATATTTCTGCAGGCTTTCAAACCACTGTGGTGACTGTGACTTTGCCACCTTTAAATCTTTGATGAATCTGCTGTAACATAGACTAGATCCAGGCCTGCTGAATCTAGCTTTGTTTGTATGCTTGTTGTTTGTTTGCTTGTTATTTCCCTGAAACGCTAATTCCACCTAAAACATGGCTATTCAGCATTTCTGTGGATCGCTAGTGATATCTGCATTGTTTACTGTACTTATTTCCTTGTTTCACTTGAAAGAAAGTTACTGTTTGTCGTTTTTGCATTTAAGTTACCTGTAACACATTGCATTTAAGTTACCTGGCACTTGCTCACTAAAGCAATTATATAAGTCAGCACTAAAAAATTAAAAGCACTACACCCTCAAAAACTCCCCTTGAGTACCTTGTTCCCCATTGGCCCTTTTTTCAATTATAAAGGAATTCCCAATACTATTCTAGCATGTCCAAAGGTCAGTTGTCAATCTCCTCTCCGGTCCAGCTGGTGAATCTGGGAATCTTGAGGCAATGTTACAACTGCCTCATGTACACAGACAACCCTCTCCTCCTCCCAACAAATTCCAATGCATGTGAAAGATGCAACCATATAGCCAAACTGGAGGCTAAGCTCTCTCAACTCAGTACTGGCGTAACCAGTCAGGAGGAGAAGGAAACCACACTCACTACAATTCCAGTCTCACATAGACATACCACTACAGCAAACCAAACACATAAACACAAAAATACATACTCGGAGGCTCTAAATAAAAATCTGCCTAAGCAGCAGAGACCGCCAAAGCAGACACCCAAGCAACCTCTACCCCAAAACAAAACACGTGCAACATATAGCTCACAAAGCCAGTGTGCCGAACAGTCACAGCCCTTAAGGCTAAACAACACACCTGATACACTTGTAATAGGTGACTCTATCGTCAGGCACACTGACGTCCCGCTCACCAGGCTGAACAAGGAGAAGGCCATGGTGAGCTGCCTGTCAGGCGCTAGGATCCGCCACATAACACAAGCACTCAGGTCACTCCAAGGCAATTACAAATATGACTCAGTCATTGTCCATGCTGGTGTGAATGACCTGAGATGTACGTCCCTGGACTACATGAAAAGAGACATAGAGGAGCTCTCTGAGCATGTAGCCCAGGCCGGTATGACCCTGACCTTGAGTAGCATCTTACCCTCACTAAGAATGATGCCACAATATGAAGACAAGATGATTAATCTCAACAATTGGCTTAAGTATTGGTGTCATTCAAAGGGGATCCAATGCCTGTCAGCCTGGGATGACATGCTCGACAAGCCACGATGCTTCGCTAGGGACGGCTTGCACCTGTCACCCCTGGGCTTTCGGATATTGGAAAAGGCTCTTGCTACCTCCATAGTGCCTTTTTTAGGCAAGGCTCAAAAGACAAACCCACCTCCATAGGTATCACGAGGGATAAGAAACTAAGAGTAATTCTACTCAACGCCAGAAGTCTAAACCTCAAGATGCACACACTCAAAACTCTCCTTAGCATGGAGAACATCGATATCTGTGCAGTAACAGAAACCTGGTTCAAGGCTCCCTAGAACACTCCAGCACTACGAGGTTATACCTCATACCATGCTTTTCGGCCCCAAAACTTGGACCAAACCACAAAAGGAAGGGGAGTATCAATATTCGTCAAAGATACCCTCACCTCCAGGTTGGTGGCACAGCACAAAGCATCAGAGACTATCCATGTGCAACTAACAGTGGGTAAAACTGCCTTCCAGTTTATAGCATGCTACAGACCACCCTCCCAAAATTAGGAACCCCACTTGGCCTTCCTGAGAACACTGGAAAATATGAAGGTCTCTCCAAACTCATTATATTGGGCGACTTCAACAACCCAAACATAGACTGGGAGAATTACTCTAGCTCCAACACCCTAGCCCAAAGGTTCCTAGAATTTATAAACTCAAATGCTATGGAACAACTTGTTACCACTCCCACAAGAGGGGAAAACATACTGGACCTGATCATCACCAACATGGGGACTCTATGCTCCAGACCAGAAGTCTATCCCTCACTGGTAAGATCAGACCATAAACTAATCTCACTGGATATTCACATCCCGACCCCACCCCCTGCCCAGAAAACCACAGTGAAAAACTTCTCTAAAGCAAATTCCACACTCCTCAAAACCGAGGTGGAATCCTTCAAAGCCCCTGGGCCTGTGGAAAACACGGCCCAGACCGCAGAATCCTTTATAAACACATTCTATGAATACCTTCATGAATGCATGGATCATGCAATCCCAAATAAAACCAAGAACCAAGCCTCCAAAGGCAGACGTCTTGTCTGGTGGACCCCAGCCATAAACAAACTATACAATAGAAGGAGGAAGCTACTACATGATAGAGCAAAATCCCAAAAAGGGAGGGCATCTCTGATCAATATTAGCAAAAAACTATGAGCACTCATAAAACGTCTAAGGCCAGCTTCGAGAGAAAAATTGCACAGGACACTAAGGATAATCACAAGGCTTTCTTTAGTTATGTTAGGAACCTTGGTGGGGATTCCCAGATATGCTCAGAATTAGTCCAAAATGACAAAAAATACACCGAACCCACAGACATTGCCAACATCCTAGCTGACAGGTTCAGCGCAAACTCCCCCACCAAAAGGGCAAATATCTATCCCAGCAGAGTGCTGCCCCCGTGAAATCTCAGATGCTCAGGGAAGAGCCGCCCTCTCCAAAAAAAAAAAAAAACACAGCATCAATGGGACCAGACGGTGTCCTGGGCTGCATCCTACATGAACTCAAAGAAGAGCTAAACCCAAACATAAAACTACTGTTCAATCTCAGCCTTACTACAGGATATGTACCCAAAGAGTGGCGTACAGCAACAGTGGTCCCTCTCCACAAAGGTGGTACCTCAACGGATCCTGGAAACTATCGCCCCATAAGCCTGACAAGCTTGGTCTGCAAAGCTATGGGAAGGATCATCATGGACCTCATAAATAAAGATATTGGGGACCTACAGACACTGGATCCTACCCAGTTCGGCTTTGTTAAGGGCAGATCCTGCCTCTTAAACCTGGTCAATTTCTTTGAAACAGTCACCAAGGCCATTGACGAGGGGAAGGTGGTCCACACAGCCTACCTGTACCTCACAAAAGCCTTCGATACAATACCCCACTCGGGCATTATAGATAAGCTCACCAGCCTAAATATAAACCCCTATGTCACTAGATGGGTTGCAAAATGGCTCAAGGACAGAACCCACATGGTTCAAATTGCTGGAGCCATGTCAGATTCCAAACCAGTTACAAGTGGTGCCCCACAAGGCTCAGTCCTGGGACCTCTCTTGTTCGGTATATATTTCTCGGTGGTACAGGCCAACACGGAAGGACTGTGGCTGACCAAGTTCGCAGATGACTGCAAACTGGGCACCATAATCGACTCTCCAGCCGACTCAAGCATCCTCCAAAAGGGCCTCATAGAAACAGACAACTGGTGCCAGAGCCATGGCCTCAAGCTAAATGCCAAAAAGTGTATAGTCATCCCCTTTGGCAAAAACAAAGTGCCCACAAATTACCACATAGGTGGTAATCCATTAAGTACAGAAGAAGTAATTAGCGACCTGGGGACCCAAGTTGATAGCAATCTTTCATTTGACAACCACATGGCCAAAGTGGTTAGAAAAACATTTTATATAGCCTACCTAATCATGAAGGGATTCACATCTAGATCAGGGGAGGTCATCGTGCCTCTTTACTCATCCCTCATCAGGCCCATAATTGAGTACAATGCCCCTTTTGGGATGTACCTTACCAGACACCTGCAGCAACTGGAAAGACCCCAAAAGTACCTCACCAAGAGGATCAAAGGGCTCAAACAGATGCCATATGCTGCCCGGTTAAAGAAACTCCAGCTCTACTCAGTGGTATACCGCCTGCTCAGAAGCGATCTGTGCCTGATGTATAAAGCCATGTCCAACCCGGAATTAGTGGACATGCTGCACCTCAGAAAATCCAAAAGAGACTTGAACCTCATCACTGAAATAAATAGGGCATGCTGGAGGGACAGATTCATAACCCAGAGGCTCCCTTCACTCTGGAATAAAATCCCAGTCCAGGTTAGGCAGAGTCCCTCATTGACTCTCTTCAAGAGGAATCTTGATGAGTGGATGGGAGATCATAGGTTTACCCCGGGTATCACTTCTGTGTCACTGTTAGACAGAGGCACAGTATACTAACCTCGAAAAAGGGCATAGCAAAATAAATTTAAAATGGGTGGCGAAAGCCAAACACACTCTGGCTAGGCTTATAAATGCCCTAGGGCAGATAGCCTAGTATGAACCTATGAACCTATGAATAAATTCCTTCTTCCTTCACTTTGTTTAGGGGACACGGTACACTGTGGGAATGTGGAATGTTACTGGGTGATGCATTTCTACTTCCATTGGCCATTAGGTTGCTTATCACATTATAATAAAGTAATAGATAGATTTATGGCATGTTTGATTTTCATCTCCTAGATAAATTATTTCTGGGACTGCAAGATAAAGGAGAGGAGCAGCAACAGTAAGAAGCAGCCCTAAACAACTTATTTCTGACTTTTGCTTTATTAGTTTCCCTTATCACCTTTGGGTTATTCATTTCTGAGAATGACCTAATTCTACTATTCTTTCCAAGATAATGGAAAAACACAAAAGTTTATTTTTTATGTAACTGGACAGTACAGAGAGGATTAAGAAGGCTAAGATATAATCACTGCTGCTGTTTGGTTACTGTAAAACAATCACTGATCTGGTCTGGCTGAAGTAGATTTTATTGTGTTAGGTGAAGTTACTATAGAAATGATCATTGCTATGGCTTATGTTTGCATGTGCATGGACGTGCAGTAGATATAAAAGCAATATGTTGGTGATAATTGCTTTCCACCATAGTCAAAACACCAGCATTGCACAATATAAGTGGCTTCTTCCTTCACTCTATTTGGGGGAACACTGTAGCCTGCGTAGAATGTGTGAGAAATCAACTGATCATTGGTACAAGACAGTGAGGGACATTGCCATGTTATGGCTCTTTTGTCTGGTTGAGTAGCTGGATTTGGCCCCTTGTATGTGGAGTCTGCATCTTTTCCCTGTCTGTGGGTGGGTTTTAACCAGAATGCTCTGGGTTACTCCAACATTCTAAAGATATTCTGGAGATGAAATGATGTTCCTCCAATTTGCCTCTAGGAGAGCATGCAGTGTCAACATTTTTGAGTCTGTGTGTGTGTGTGTGTGTGTGTGTGTGTGTGTGTGTGTGTGTGTGTGTGTGTGTGTGTGTGTGTGTGTGTGTGTGTGTGTGTGTGTCTGTCAAAAAATAATATTAGCAGACACATGCATACATTTTCTTGGGAGCAGAAAAAAGTAATTTATTCATAAGTAAGGTAAAAAATGCATCACAGAATATCTAGATCCTCAGTGGTTTGGGGGACCACAACTCCTGGCTGCGTTAGTTAAAGTTGGTACAAATTTAGTAAGATTAACTTCAATGGCCCCATCTAGTCTAAAACTAAGTCCACAAAGACATAGGCACAGAAGGTCCCTATCATACATGTACAGGGCTGATAACACCGTGGTCGTTATTTCTTTAATTTTCCTCACATTCATACTTGAGTGGTGTGCCCAGAAGGGCATTTAAGACAAGAGTGGTCACTATTTCTTTAGCTTTTCTGTTTTGGTACAACATGTTTGAATACATTGTTGTCATCACAATTTTTTTCACTTTCCTTAAAATCAGAATCACATTATATATAGGTGGCTATCTTTGGGGATATGGGTAAGTAGGCATGTGGTATATGTACCTCTGACATCAGCAAGTTGAAATATGCTACTCTGTTTTACTTGTTATTTCACTTTCATCTCATTCTGACATCAGAGTAATATGAAAGAGGTAAACAGATGCTGTGTCTTTTGGAGTTAGAGATGAAAAGGCATACTATGTAGATGTATGACAGTAGCAACATAAATTATATGATTCAGGCCATTTGTTCTTTCACTTTTATCCTAATCTAAACACATGGGGTACACAGAAGTTGGCTATCCCTCTCTATGTCTTTTTTTTTTTTTGTGGTCATTCATTCTTTCACTTTCATTCAGATATGACTTATATGCCCTCACAAATATTTCTCTTCTCAGTTTATGAATAACTACTTCCTACTTTATTGATAACTACAGTTTTGTCCAGAATCATAGATTGGTCATCTGGCAACCTCTGCAGTTCCACAAACTTGTATCCCCAACTCAAAGATGAGGTGAAAAAAGGACTTCTCATCTTCTAAATGTTGACTTCAAAACAAGTTCTTAAGTGCTCTGAAACTATGGCAAGCTGTTTGCCACAAGTGTAACAAGCAACTTTTGCTACAATTAAATCACCACACACTGAGCAACGACCATGACTGCAATTGCTGTATTGGCATTCATGTATTAATGTGGGAGATTCTTGCAACTTCTTATAGCAGTATCAATACTGTTCCCAAACTACTGGCACCTGCAGGTCAAATCCTCTGATGGCTTGTGCCCTGGACAACTTCTCACAACTTTTAACATTAAGCCTTGGACATAATTTCTTCTTTCAAAGAAAAAATAAGACAGTAGGGGGAATTCAATGAAGTCTATATGGAGTTATCTTCCATGTAGGCATAGTGGCATGGTGCTTACATGGATGTAAGCAGATGTGCGATTCAGTAACCGAAGCTAATGGGCGTGCACAAGCGTACAAACACGGAAGTGTCCATGGCATGCAAATCATCTCATAAGCAGATGAAATGCATGCGAATGAGGGTTTCAGAGTAATCCAGCAAGCAGAGAGGCAGTCCTTCAGACCCCGTGTTGGTGTCAGAAGTGTACATGGAAAAATTCTGTGTACAGGAGTTTAAAAAGACAACAGGGGCTTTAAAAGTGCAGGTAGAACAGCAGAAATAGATTAGCAGACACAAATATGTGCAAAACTATGCATTGTGTGTCCAAAACGCAAGGGAAAATAATGTAAAATATATATTTTTAATCATCAGGGTCGTGTTTGCGTGGTGTGTAACAATGTGCAAAAATGTTGTTATGCAGGAAAAAAATAAAAAGTGTAAAGCCAAAAATTATTACCATGTGATAATAATCCATTATAGGACCTTGCATGGAGTATGTACAATGGTAGACTGCTGTAGTTGCTAATGAGGGAGGACCTGGAACAGTGTGGTTTCCAGGTTGTGTGCACAGATCCCTATGCAAATGAGCCGGGGTTACTGAATAGCAAAAATGGGTATCCTTGCTGGCAGATCACATCTGTGTAGGCAGAGAATCATGTTGATGTCCACAGAAGAGAAAGCTGACATCAGAAGGGGGTGTGTCTGTATTCCTTTAACCTCATTGGAGCTCAGCGCCACCTGTTTGCCCGACACACTGCTAAGCTCAGCAGGGGGGCATGTACAGTGCCTGCTAAGCTTTGTTTACCTCCAGAGCGTATAGTTCAGTGTGTTTGAGCGTGTTTGCATGGCACACCACTGTGCTTAGTATGGCAGTCAATGGGGGTGTGCCCAGTGACTGCTGAGCATTACTTATCTCTGTGGCACGGGTTTGCACACTGCTCTGCAGTGCTTTGCAGGGAAGGCTGTCAAAAAAAAAGAAAAAAAAAACAATTGACTGGGAAAGCCAATCAGATAGAGTATAAATTACTGATGACCCCTGTTCCACTTAGACTAGGATCATTAAAACCATCTTAATGATGTACTTGGCAGGTGGAATGCATCATATGTAGCCAATCACACAGGCTGCACCTACAGCAGAGCACTATAAAGGTTGCATACACCCTACAATCTGATTTTTTCCCCATACTCTGCACCATTTGAGTACAGACTTGGGAATTTTAACTGTCATAATGTTAGGGGCTGCTGCAGCTCTGCTACATATGTATGTGCTAAATGCTGAGGTCAACGCAGCCAATGCAGCTGCTGCTGACCATAGGTCTAGACTGAAAAGGAGAAGAGTGTTCAGGCCCTGGGTAACCTAGCAGGAGCTACATGAGCTGGAGATTGTAGAGTGCTACAGGGTGGAAAGGGACATACTACATGAACTCACTAAGCTCTGCCACCAGACCTCCCAACCATCCCGAATTACTCATTTTTTACCGAGTTTTGGGGTCCCAATGAAGGGGTGCCACAATTCCCGAGTGGCACCCCTTCATTCCGATTTTTTAAGCTATTTTATTTAGATTCTGTGCTTTCGAAGCTGACATCATCACGTGTGTGATGATGTCAGCTCCGCCAGCCTGTCGGAATTAAGCTCAGCCGCACATGTTGCCTGTTTGAATACTAGCGCGAGTCTGTATATTTGAATACTCGGTTTGTCCGAGCTGCTTTCATTTTAATGCTGTGTACATTGCCCTGTTTGAATACTCGGTTTGTCCAGGGCAGATTTAATGCCATTCATACTTGGAGTGGAGTTATGTACTTCTGCTAAGTGATTGAATACTATATCTACTTCTGCCATGCCATTTAGCTGCTTGCGGACTGCTAGTGCTATGCCGTTTAACAGGGTGATTAGGATTCCATTGCAGTTCTGCAGATTGCTGAGAGGTACTGCAGTTCTTTCTCTTAACAAGGTGTGTGTGTGTGTATGTGTGTGTGTGTGTGTGTGTGTGTGTGTGAATTCAACAAAACACTGCGCCGTAATGTACGTGAATTGAAGAGAACACACTGCAGAGGTATCTGCGTGTGTGTGCTTGCACGTGCCTTTGTTTTTGTGTGACTAATCATAAAAATAAACTGTTAATTTTTCAGTTTTGTTCAGTACAATGTTGGGGATTCATGATTTGTATAGATTTCAGGTTAGGGGATCTTGCTGGTTGGAGAAGGCAGGTTTTGGCATATTTTTTTCAAGGTTTTGTAGCTTGGGAAGATGTTTGTTTGGGATTAGCGTATATTGAAGATAAAACATACTCCAGCTGTTGCATCAATAAAGGCAGTCCATATTTGTTTATATACCACCAATAGTTCCAAAATCCAATGGCCACACGAAGCCCAAAGCTCAGTAAAAAATTAATTTATTCCAAAAATGAACAAAGACAGGTATAACGATTAAGCGCTTTCGTCTCCTCACCGGAGACCTCTCCAAAATCAGCGTGGCTATTGGATTTTGGAACTATTGGTGGTATATAAACAAATATGGACTGCCTTTATTGATGCAACAGCTGGAGTATGTTTTAGTTTCTGTGGTTTTCAAGTCTTTTGTGGTATATTGAAGATAATTGCATCTTTAGTCCATCAGTGTTCTGAAAGTCAATAATTAAGGTTTGACACCGGAACATAGACAACATAATGCACATGCTGTGAGTGTCCCAACACTCTTCCAGCCATCAGTACAAATTAAAAGACTATAGGAAAAAATGGAGCTGTAAAAGTGAAATTGTGGATGCAACACTGCTTGCAGGTATGAAGGTCCCATGTTTGATACTAGTGCTGGTTCTTGACTGAATGAACTTAAACAGACCACCAAGGTTTGACATTGTAACAGCAGGCAGCACAATCCATTTATAACAGACTTTATGAGAGCTGGAAAAATACTCTCAGTGAACTCCACAGGTATAAGATTCAGGAATTCCACGAGACTGGTTATATGAAGTGCACATATTAACACTGTATTTGGGAGAGACTATCTATGGAGCTAAGAAGATCTTTATTAAAGTAAGTGAAGTAAAAAATAATAAAGCAGAATGAAGCATATTCAGATTTTTTTTACTTGCAGAAGTTGACAGCCTGTGAAGTAAAATCAAGAATAAATAGTGTCTAGGGCTATTTTAGTCATGCAACAATGGAAATTCCCAATATTTTAAAATAAGTGCTGCAGAAAGGAATAATCCCATGAGAAAAGAAGCACATAATGACATAAAAAGACCTAGCTGGGTCATTAGTGGGGTGTGGATGTTCTATGTGAATGGAATTATTCACTGTAGTACAATGCAACATGTTTTAGCATGCTGAATCTATATGACAAAGAGAATAACTGTCTCAATAAGTGAGTCATTTTCCTTCAGTGAATACTGTAACAGACACCTGCAGTAAAATCATTCTTATGAGAGCCTTGCTTCTTCTGATTCAGCTTCTGAGCTCAGGCCAACTGCAGATATTTGTAAGTAATGAAGAACAACATGTAAAGTACAGTTATATCTGATATGGCAACATAACACAACAGAAATGGATTCAATGGTCCTTGTAGGTACCCCCCCCCCCATGTAGAGGGAGGACAAGAACAGAAACTAAGTAGCAAGCAAGTGCATATTGTACTGAATACTAAATGGAAAGAATTAGGTGCTTTACAGTAAAACAAGAGTAAAGACACAAAGTTAGAATAAATGTTTTGTATCGTTCTGCAGTCTGTTGAGAACAAAGTGATGCAAAATTCAGCCATGATTGTTTGACAGTTTTTGGACTTTCTTTTATTTTATGCCTCTTTTTCATCAATCTCTAGTTATGGTAGTCTGCAACTTGTACTTATTTGATTTTTTGAATGTGGAAGGTAGGCTGGTACAAGGATTCTGTCAGCCACAACCTAAGACATAGGGTAGGGGCTATTACAAATTTTATATTTACACCTAAGATGTGCTATACAAAGTTTGCAGGATATTAAATAAGGCAACATTTTACACAGTATAGTCAGTTTACAGTCATTGTAGAAGTAAAGCAGTATGCACACATTAGTGTTTGTGGTAAATGGGGTGAAATAGCCAGGCAATGGGACACTGGAATGGCTGCTGGGAGACTGTGGTGCCATATTTTGGCTGTCTGTTTTGCAGTTTGCATTTGAAAGTTGGTATCCCACAAATCCATTGGAGTGGGTGGGGTTACGTAACTCTGTATGCAAATTTTGTGTTAATCAGCGTACAGATTTGTACCTATTTTTCATGGGCCTTGTCCAGATTTTTTATGTTTCCAGGTTGAGAGGTATGTCTGCCGCCCTCAATTCAGACCCAGAGCCAACAGAGGGGAACCCATCCCAGTGGAAACAAAGGTATGTATATACCTTAGGATATTAGCTATAGGTACTTTTCAAAGACCAACTGGGGACATAATGGGGGCCTCACAGGCAGCACCTGGGTACTCCAGTAGTTCCTGGATGCCATTCTACCACATGCCAGTGAGCACATATATTTCCCCTAACCCCCGATGCAATGCACTTCTACCATGTAGCACACTACCCTGCCATAGATTGCATTCATGTACACATCACGGCACCACCCGGTAAAGAGGGTCGAATCTATGTCAACTGCAAGGGGTACCACTTCATCAACTGCCAGGTTGCGTGCAATGTCCAAGGCATTATCATGAATGTGTGTGCTGGCAGCCCTGGCAGCTATCACAACTCCTATATCTGGCATGCATCACAGCTGTACCAGATGTTTGCTAGGAGGGACATCCCAAATGGCCATTTACTGGGGGATGCTGGCTATGCACTGGAACCATGGATGATGACATCTATCAGAAATGCACACACAGCCATGGAAGAGTGCCATAATGAGGCACACACACACAAACTAGGAACATCATAGAGCATGTGTTTGGATTGCTGAAGTCATGGTTCCGGTGCAAACATAGGCATGCCCAGTACGCCCTGGAATTGGGTAAGAGACAACAGATAGCACACTCACTGACAACCTAAGGCCCTAGGGACTGACACCTTACCCCTACCCACATACATATAATAAAATAGCTGATGCCAGGCAACCCAAACTGTACCTCTCCATGCATTGGCTGTGTACTGCTTGCATCACACAGAGCTAGCCCTGAACAACAGTTCTGTCAACTGCTGCATTCTCAAGGGAAGTCTCTAACCTACAGAGCAATTGTACTACTATAAGGTATCATATGTATGAATCTGCTGCTGTTATGCAAGGAAATATAGTGGGCTATTTGGTCAGAGTTAACATCCATATGGGAAAACTGATATCTGGTCCAATAGTTTGATTTCCTGAATTTTCAGTAGGCCTCATGGTAGGAATATTCACAACATCAGGCAAGGGAGATGTTAAACAGAGGGCACACATGCTATTTGGACTGTCTACCCAAGCTGATTATGTGCTGTTGTTCCCCCAGCCACAACACAGCAGTGTACCCATATAACCGCTCTGACAGAAAATCAGCTATGGTATATCAGTAGACCAGGCAATCTCAGGTCTGTAACATAGATAGCACTCACACATTGTATGTCTCTCTTCACGTAGGATAACAATGCACATATGTATGCTGTTGATTGTGTGATGAATGACCCTTCACTTTCTAGTGATCTGTGTGGGTCAGTGGACTACAGAAGCTAACATGGGTGATAGTGTTGATGGTGCTAATCTGGGATTACTCACATCTATTGCATGTGAGGTAGTAGTATGTTGGTGTTTTCACAGAATGTCATACCTCCCAACCTCTTAGTGCAAGACTTCTGGATAAAGCCAGAAAGATTGGGGGACAAAGGCCCAAACATAGGCACAGAGTTTAAATACTGGTCACACAAACCTAGACAGTTGTTGGAACTAAAGGTGTTGCAGTAGTACATATTTTCTGATGGATATAAAGTCTGACACACAATTGTTTGTCTATAGTTAGTGGAATGTATTAATGTCAACATTCAGTAAAGCACCAGAAGACCACAAATGTGTGAGGAACAGACCAAACATATGAGATAAAACTCTAGACATTCTTTGAAAATCAGGACAGTTGAGAGGTATACAGACTGTCAGTCTGTTGATGGTGTAACATTACCAACCTCGGTCACATATTTAGTACAGCAGACAACTGGGGAATGCTGTGGACATTTGGAGTGATGTGCAGTACTGCAGAAACAGGGGCGGATGTTAATGTCTGTAACATACAAAATCCCAAACTGAAATACAGGTAGGTGTGGCCTGGAGTCACTTTATAAGTACTGACAGTCCCACTGGGCATGCCCGTACACTTAGTAAAAATGAATGAAATTCTGTTGGCCCTTCATTGAAATGACCTGTTATGTATAGCTCTCTATACATACTGACATATACATATACATATCCGTTTGTCAGTCTCTCTCTCTCTCTCTCTCTCTCTCACATACATAGTATATCTATAGGTTTGTAGTGTCAAATAGACACATACTGATATATATGTGTGTATATATATATATATATATATATATATATATATATATATATATATATATATATATATATATAAATATACTCCCCCCATATATCTACATAGGTTCATAGGATGATACTAGGCTATTGGCCCGGAGGCCTTTAAAAGCCTAGTCAAGAATTTTGCCCATGTTCCCTCAAAGTCAGCACCTGTTTCCCCTGTCCAGCTAGGACACAGGTGGGATCCCTGGGGTATATTTTTTGTTTCCCATTCAGTCATCCAGGTTCCTCTTAAAGAGGGCTAGAGAGGTACTCTGCTTGACATGGAGAGGGAGTCTATTCCACAGACAGGGGTATTTTTGGGATACAAATCTATCCTGCCAATAAGTTCTATTAATGTCACAGACAGGTTAAGGCCTTGCATGTGGGTTGTGTGAGTGGAGTTTGTCTTATGGATATGCAGAAACTCCATAAAGGCTGGGTCTGAAATGGTCTTGCATGCCAGACACAGGTCGCCTCTGAGCAGTCTGTATGAGACTGAGTAGAGGGACAGGACTTTTAGCTTATCTGTATAGGATAGGTGTTTGAGACCCTGGATTTTCCTGGTCAGGAACCTTTGTGGTCTTTCCAACTGCTGCATGTGCTTGAACTGCACTCGATAATTGCTCTGATGAGGGAGGAGTACAGGGATATTAGGACCTCCTTGTTTCTGGATGAAATACCCTTATTTATTAGGTGGGCCATGTAGAAAGCCTTCCATAGAACAGAGGCAACGTGGTGGTCAAAAATCAGGTTGCTGTAAACCGGGTGCCCAAGTCCCTCACAACTGATTGCATGCTTAGTACATTGTTATTAATGTGATAATTAGTGGGAATAACATTTTCCCAAAAGGGGATAATGATGCATTTCTTGACATTCAGTTTGAGGACATGCTTCTGGCATCAGTCATTAGTTTGGGTAAGGCCCTCTTGGTGGATGTTCACATCACTAGGAAAATTGAAGACAGTGCCCAGCTTGCAGTCATCTGCAAACTTGATCAGCCACTGACCACTGGTTTTGGCTTGCACCTCAGAAAAGCATATCCCAAGCAGTAGAGACCCCCAAGACTGATCTGTGGGGTATGCCGCTCGTATGGGTCTACAACTAGAGGTGGCTTCCCCTACTTTGACTGAGTGGGTTCTATCAATGAGACAGTTAGCTACACATCTGTTAACATATGGGGTGATGCCTACCTGGCAGAGTTTATCTATTATGCCCGAGTGGGGAATAGTGTCAAAGGCTTTGGCTAGGTCAAGGTAGGCAATGTGCACCATCTTCCCCTCGTCCATGGCTTTGGTGACTGTTTCAAAGAAGTTGTCAAAGTTTAACAGGGATGATCTCCCTTTGACAAAACCAAACTGTGTGGGGTCAAGCATTTGGAGGTTGCCAATGTCCTTGTTTATAAGGTCTGTGATAATGTGTTCCATGGCCTTGCAGATTAGGCTAATTGACCTATAATTGCCTGGGTCAGTGGACACTCCACCTTTGTGTAGAGGGATGACAGTGGCTGTCCTCCATTCATCTGTGAAGAGGCCAGTGCTCAGGCTTTGGTTGAATAGGGTATCTAATGAAGTTGAGACCTCATGCCTGTGTTCATGTAGGATACAGCCAGGGATGTTACTGGGTCCTATGGAGACTGCATTGTTTGCCTTTGAGAGGGCATTAACTCATTACAGCTGAGTGATGCCTCCAGACATTTCTGCAGTTACCTCCTACTGCTCCTCTAGGTGTCAAAGATTACTTGTTTATATTTGCATTAATAATTCCAAAACCAGGCTATGTACAAGGTATCAGAATATCATATCTTGAAACATTACATGATAGCACACACAACTGTATTGATATTTGACCTCTGTCAATGAGTATTTATTAGAACTGTAAGGTGATAAATTCATTTTTAAAGGCTTAAGCCACACCCACTGGGAGTTAAAGGTATACAATCAAAAGAGCTGTACTGGAGGGAATGAGTTAAGGACCTTCTCCCTGGTGATGAGGGGAGGTGGGCATGTACTGGGGATGTCCTGGTTTACTGATAACACATATACATTACATATCATACACACACACACACACACACACACACACACACACACACACACACACACACACACACACACACACACACACAAAAAAACTACATTTATATATATACATCCTTGTTATATACAGAACTATGAGAGTGGATGTCTACATTGTCCAAATTACCCTAATAATGGTGTGTAAACTGCACTGTCACACAGCCTTAGTGTTGCTCAAAGGATCCAAACTAAGGGTGCAACAGTACATAATCCACTTACCTACAGACTACTATGCCTGCTGAATGTCACCACATAGACAGATGCATGTGAGCAGGTGATGTAATGTACAATGGTGTCAACTTATGTATGGGCAGGGCACATTGTCCCTGTCCACATTGTTCCTATCTAACTGCAAGCAGACACATATGTCCTTACTGGTACCTGTACACACTTTGGTAGGATAACAACAATTATCTCATTGCTAAGATACTAGCTGCAGATAACAGTACAACGCAATATCATTCTGCAGGGCACAGATGCTGTTCAACACAAGCCTAGTTTGTATAAGGTATAAGTACTGTGCCTGCAATCACATATACCACAGGTGTAATATGTGGCACATGAGATAAGCACTGTAAACTATAGTATAGGACACTAAATAGGTAGGGGTTCTAATCTCACTTCAGCCCACTTAGTGCTTGTCTGTGTGTATATTCTTCTGCACTGCCACACAGCCTTAATGTTGCTCAAAAAATCCAAACTAAGGATGCAACAGTGCATGATCCACTTCCCTAGAGACTCCTATGCCTGCTGAATGTCACCACATAGATGCAGATGAGTAGGTGGTGTAATGTATAATGGTGTCAACGCTGTTTGGACAAGGCACATTGTCCCTGCCCACAGTGTTGCCTATCGAACTGTAAGCAGCCACATGTGTCCTTACTGGTAATTGTACAGACATAGGTAGGATAACAACAGTTATCTCATTGCTAGGATACTAGATGTAGATAACAGTATGAAGCAATATCATTCTGCAGGCCACAGATGCTGTTCAACACAAGCCTAGTTTGTGTACTGCACAAGTACTGTGTACCTGCAATCACATATACCACGGGCGTAACCTGTGGCACTTGCGATAAGCACTGTCATCTATAGCGTATAACACTAAATAGGTAGGGGTTATAATCTCACTTCAACCCACTTGGTGCTTGTCTCTGTGTGTATATTCCTCTTCAAAACAACATACATGCCCTTATCCACCTGCAATGGTTAATCACGTTTTGGGCTTGTAACTTGCTGCTGGCTTCCAAAGTTCCCTCTTCTACAAGACCTGATGATGTCAGTCACCTTAAGTCTACCAGCTGACAGTATCAGACGTAAGCTGTGGCACATGCAATACGTACCATGATCTATAGTGTATAAGCTTAGATAGGTAGGGGTTCTAATCTCACTGCAACCCACTTTGTATGTGTGTGTGTGTGTGTGTGTGTGTGTGTGTGTGTGTGTGTGTGTGTGTGTGTGTGTGTGTGTGTGTGTGTGTGTGTGTGTGTGTGTGTGTGTGTTTATACCCCTGCAAACAGGCATGCCCTCATGGGCTATCATGCAGCAATGGTTATGCAGGTTTTGGGCTCATAACTTGCTGCTGACTTCCACACTGCCTTCTTCTACAAGGCCTCATGATGTCAGGCACCTTAAGACTACCACCTGACAGTTCATTATCAGACATAAGCTGTGATGCATGCGATATGTGCCATGATCTATAGTGTACTTGCCTAGATAGGTAGTGGTTCTAATCTTACTGCAGCCTACTTTGCGTGTGTGAATGTATATAACCCTGTGAAACAAAGCACATGCCCTAATGGGCTATCCAGCAGCAATGGTTATGCACTTTTTGGGCCCTTAATTTGCTGCTGGCTTCTACACTGCACTCTTCTACAAGGCCTGATGATGTCAGCCACATTAAGACTACCAGCTGACAGCATTGTATCAGACATAAGCTGCAGTCCATGTGATAAATACAGTGATCTATATTGTATAAGCCATGTTAGGTAGGGACCTATTCTGACTGCAGCCCACTTGGTGTGTGTGTGTGTGTGTGTGTATGTGTGTGTGTCTATCTATCTATCTATATATATATATATATATATATATATATATTTATATATATATATATATATGTGTGTGTGTGTGTGTGTGTGTGTGTGTGTGTGTGTGTGTATATATATATATATATATATATATATATATATATATATATATATATATATATATATATATATATATGTATATATATATATATGTCTATGTATACACACCCCTGCAAAATAACAGACATGCCCTTCGGGGCTATGCATCAGCAAGCAATGGTTATGCACTTTCTGGGCTCATAACTGGCTATTGGCTTTCACACTACCCACTTCTACAAGGCCTGATGATGTCAGCTACCTTAAGACTACCAGCTGACACAGTATAGCCCCAGACATAATCTGTGGCACATGTGATAAGTGTTATGATCTATAATGGATAGGCCTAGATAGGTAGGGGTTCTAATTTCACTCTGCCCAACATGGTGTGTGTGTATAGCAGTATGGCATATATATGATAACCTTTATAACTTAGCCATAGTCAGGATTTTGCATCATTTTATCTGTATTGGGTGATATGGCCCCCCAAATGACAGACCACAAAGCTTGCTGATATCAGCAAGCATTATACAGTCTAAACTAAACGTATTAGCAGACAGAGGTTGTTTTGCATGCTTCAGGTACTGTGATCTGTAATGTGCACCAGTACATAGGTAAGTGTTCTAATCTACATACAGCTACCTTGCAGTATGTGTGTGCCTTGTCATGTCCTGTATGCAGTGAGTGGAAGTGGTGTGAGCCTGAATTTTGCCCTGTTTGCATGTGAGGCTGTTACAGCAGTATACATCATATTATGGGGCCATAGTACATGTGAACTTAACTACCATAATGTCCATACAGCCCTCACTATCAGAGACATCTGTATTCCCCTCCTTACATGACCAGCACATAATGCTCCAGTGCAAGAGCAACTCAGGCAGATGATGTGCATTGAGATGACAGCCGCCCAGCCAATCAGACAGATAGAATGTGCTGAGGTGCACTGAGGTCCTTTGCGTACCATTAGGCAGGGTCTGTTTCAAGGATGTGTTTATGTATGCTAGACAAATGTCTCCCACAGGTATGTAGTACTAACATCACATAATAGGCTAATGTCCTTACAGTGAGTCATCCATCTTCTATGCTCTCTACAGATGGGCAGCATATGCACTCCAGCAAGGTCACACCTTGCCGTGTAACACACCTTATCACAAATTATGAATGCATGAGTACACTGACCAGTGCCATTGTCCTTGGTAGACTGTCATACAGATGTGAACCTGTGGAGCCATGCAAATATACTGCTGTCTCTTGCTGAAGTCATATTTCTGCCATGCTGCCATGCCATGCTGTGCCACTTCAGTGCCACTGTGTGTCCACAGGTTATCCCCTCAGACTCCTAGTACAGAAACATACACATGTCTGTGACAAACTTGTCATTGTGTAACAATACCGCCAGTACATTATACCGCATAATGTCCACAAAAGTATGCTGTGTACTCATTACACATGCCAGCATACACTGTATGTTGGTGACTACTACAAGTGGTATGGCAAAACAATATTGCAGTACACAAGTACATGTCAAGTAATATAGTCACCCTGTGCATCAGGCACATAGCTTCATTCCCCTGCATCAATGGGAAGGATGACAGGGATGTGTCACAGGTACCATCACATGCACAGGGTGATGTGTAGGGGTGCTGGAGGCCTAGGCTGGCCCAAATGACAGACAACATGTGTGTGATTCAGTAAGGGAAGCAGGTTAGATGGACCATGGAGAGTTGCTGTGTGTGTCTGTAGGTGACCTGCATGTGACAGTGGTGTTTGAGTGTGTGAGTGTACACAGTCATTTTCAGTACTTACCCTCCCCATGTGTATATTGGATGGCTGTGGATCATACATGATAGAGATGACAGTTCACCATCTCCAGCCCTAAACATGGGAAGTGGCTTTGCCAGGAGTTGCATTGGCACCACCATGCCCAAGGTCAGACACGGTGCTAGTACCTGACAGTGACTACTGTCTGCTGGTACCGTGTGCCCCACGGGACCACCCAGGACTATGTGCTCGTGGCCTGCCACATCATGGTGTGGATAACACACTCCCATCTGTAGTGCTGGATGTACTGTCACTACAGGAGCGTAACTGTGCATGGTCACATGGACTCTCAGCAGATGGTGTTGCTGACCTACCGACACCCAACTCCAACCACACGTTCCAACAATGACAATGTGTGGTCCAAGACAGACACTGTCTCAGCCCACTGTCTGTCCACTGCATCAGTGAACCAGTCCATGGTGTCCCCAGTGCAGTGGAGGCAGTCACGAAATCAAATTGTGCTACATCCATTACCCTAAGCATACATCTGGTGTTCTATTCAAAATGTGCTTGTACCTCCATGACAGCCAAAAACATGTACAGAGTGACCCATGATGAGACACTTGCAGCATGTGATGGATGGACAGAAGTCCTCCTATGAGCACCTCTGTCAATCTGCCAGTGTGAGACCTCACTAGCTCTCTGGCTATGGCCAGTGTCTACACTCACTGAAGCCATAGTTGCCACACATTGGCCTGTTCATTGTCTCTACCCTCTGACTCTCCTATATTTGAGGCCTGTGGAGACTGGGTATATGTGGGCATACTGACTGTGTGTGGTGACAATGGTAGCAGAAGAGGGATGTTAACCTCTTAGACAGATTCATTCCCCAGACAACCCCACCTGTGCCTCACTGTGGCCACCATCATCATGAGTCCAAAGAGACACTGACATTAGGTTGTCTGGGGGAGAGGCACCAACCCCCTGGTCACTTGTGGAAGCCAAGACAAAAGCAGTACATTACTATGTGCACTATTATGTATGGAAAATCCACAAAGAGACATAATAATGAGGATCCACAACTGCATTACCAATCCCACATCTTTTCATCTCCACTTTCATGCATAACAGATGTCCTAACAACAAAGTACACATTCGACTCAAGACCTTTATAACAAGCACATAATTTAAATCACATGACACTTGGTCAGTACAATGTACCTTTTAGTTATGCAATATGGCATTATATCTGATAAAACAACACATAAAACACAGTAAACCTATCTCAACAAATATATGCAACTACAAGTTTCAGTGCCTAAGGTATGTACCATCAACCTTTCAGTATGCACAAGGCATGTTGGATTAATTGTCTCATGTAGACCAGGAGGCATATTCACTTTGAACTATAACTGCAAAGGTGTTTCTCCTCATTCAACTACACTTCTGTGATTACCCACTCTAGAAAACCTAGGTAACTGTTCCAGACTAGAATATAAAAACATTCTACTCAGGATACACACAACATTACGTGTACATAAGGAATTATCCTGGCCCTTACCCTTAATAGCATATATATGCTCCATAACAAGCTTACCAGGAGCAGGACCATGTCCTTGGACAACTCCTGAAGGACCTGTAAAAATGTGAGGGTGAAGTAATTTCAGTACCACCACATGTTGCAGCACAACAAGGTAATACCTGCATATATTTCACATGTACAGTAGCTACTGTGTTACTTGATGTATTGGTGACATT
The DNA here is from genome assembly GCF_019279795.1 of Protopterus annectens. NCBI lineage: Eukaryota > Metazoa > Chordata > Ceratodontiformes > Protopteridae > Protopterus > Protopterus annectens. Next base: position 627,245,723 of record NC_056729.1, on the reverse strand, counting down.
CTGAGTATGAGTGTACAACTGAGCTTAACCCCCCCACAGCACATAGACCTGACACCCACATAAAGGTATGTACAGCCTGACAGAATTACTGCTACAGTATTACAATGGTGACCACAGTAAGCTTACCTGCATGGTCCTCTGCTGTGGACACTGTGGCACCCACCTCCATGATGTATGGTGTGATGGGAGCCTGGGAGCTGTCATGTACCCCTAGGTTCACCAGGAATTTCTCAGTGGCCATAAGTGGTTGCTCTATTGCAGGTCCTCCAACGGTGATGGCACAATCCCTGGTTACATCAGCTGCCCTTCATCATGCAACATTCACCATGACCATAGCACAGTGTGAAACCTGCTCATATGTCCTGTCCTGGTTGCCGCTCTCATTCACATGCTGGACAAGGTCTGCCCAAAATGCGGCTCGCTGTTCCCTGTTATGCCTCCTGGATAGGAGGATGTCATGATGCTGCCATAGTGCTAGAAGTATTAGTTAATTCTCTGGATCTGAGAAGGGGACATGCCGTCTGCGATACATTAGTCCTGAAACACACCAAAAGGGAAACACATTACAGGATCAAATACATGGATGTCAACTATGTACAGATACAGCAAGAACAAAATGGCCGTCACTGTCCACTACTTGCTCACATGTCATACTCCACAGTGTGACAACATACTATATTTGTGGACACAATCAAGATAGTATCATTACTGAGGTAGTTCCCTGTGTGCCATGAGAGATTCTGCGGTATGATCATACACCCAGCACTCCAGTCCACTGTGGTGTGTCTCTTAAGACCAGCCACCAAATAATATGTCATATGAGCAGTGCCAGACAAATAGCAGTGTGCTATCTTGACCATTATATTGGGTCAGTTCAACAACATCAGCGTGCCACAACGACAAAAGACAATGCAACCCTGCTATACTGTACGTCTCCTGTATGTGTAAGACATCGTGGTATCAATGAGATGTCATTACCACAGATCTAAGACAGGCTTGCTACTGTAATCCCTATTCTCCATACCTTTATCCTCCCATCTGCATCCTATTATACACAACAAATAGCTACATACCTGATGGAGTGCAGTACTCCTCTGTTGAAATGTGCTACTAGTAATGTTTCATGGGTAGAAGAAATTGATTTAATACAAGGTTTCTTTAGGGATAGGGGCTATCCACTTAGACTCATTAAGAATGTTAAAAGAGAAGTTATGAGAAAACGGACTACTAAATATAAACCGTTACTGACACAAAATTATGATATATTAGGACAGACCACAAGCATTTCTTTAAGGACCAAAAGTAATATTGTAGAGGTGAATAATATACCCCGTCTGATGCTGACTTATTACAAAGGGATATATTGGATACAAAGAGGCATAAATGAAGTATGGAAAATGTTCTCAAAAATTAGTGTAGATGTTCCCATTTTCCAACAACCATTGAGATTTGGGTTTAGGAAAAATAATAATTTTAAGAAACTTTTTGAGAGGAAGAAGGTCCCTTGTGTAAGTGGAACACAGCAAAAAGTGGGGACTTACAAGTGTGGCAGATGTGGGCAATGTACCTTTATATTGGGGGAAAAACTGCTTTGGCTTAGTAGACTAAGCCTAAAATTGAAAAGTACGGGATACCACACTTGTCATACTAAAGGGGTAGTTTATTTGGCCCTTTGCTTGACTTGTGGAAAATACTACGTCGGTAAAACCGAACGTAAGTTAAAGCAAAGGGTCTATGAACATACAAGAGACATAAATAAAAGAAATGACAATAATGCCCTCTTTAGGCATACTGAGGAGTGTATGAATGCCAATATTAAATTTTGGGTGCTTGAAGAGGTGTTAAGAAGTGATAGGGGTGGTGACTGGGAATCCCTTTTGGAATACAGAGAAATGATTTGGCAACTCAGGCTTGATGCCTGTGGTTCCAATGGGATGAACGATCACCTCTCCATAAAACCAGCCCTGAAATTACTATCAAATAACCCTAAATTGAGTTAACAAATACAATTTTTATAATTTTTCTTATATTTTGTCACATTTGTATAATACAAGTATAATTCATTTATTATACAATAGATAGGTGACAATGTTTATACTATTTGATGACATTTTGAGTACATTATAAGTAATATATTTTGCATTCAGGATGTTTTTAAGTAATCAACCTATGGTTCATTTTTGTGTATGACAATAATGGATTATATTTAGTGATTCATATATACATATAATATAATATACATAAAGAATTTTTTATATATAAAGGGTTTTTTATATACAATATATATAATTTTTAGAACAGGTTTTTACATTATCTGTTGTGGAAAAGTTTATATTTTGCTAATGTATTATAAATTTCAACAAATTAACAATATCATTTTTAGCAAGATGCTTTAATTAAACTTGTAATTAATCAATTAATTAATTAGTAAACACTGTATTTAAGGTCTTTTTACAGTGAAGTTAATGGATTCTGATGAAGTCTTGACGAGATAGATGAAAGCGCGCTCAATCCCAAGTGTTTGTGTTATGCTGGTCTTGGTGCTTTTTTATTAAATACATGTTTTTACTTATCGAGTGGCTTACACTACTTTACGGAGCTATATACATTTTGTATTTGTGACTGGCGTGTTGCTGGAGGATACCCTTTATGGTAAATGCAAGCGGACGACTACTTGTTTTATTTTATTTGTTCCTGACGTGGAGGAGTGGTGTTTTTGCTGCTAGTAATGTTTCCCAATGGTGTGGTCTGTGTGAGGAAAGTCTCATACAGAATGTTTGCTCATAACCAGCTGCTTGCATTTTAACATGCTTCTCATTAGCAGGTAATTGCCTCTAAAACAATCTATGACTCTGATATGCTAATTGCAGCCAAAACAGCTGATTTCAACTATCATTAGCCAATGACATGCAACCACTGTACAATATATAAGGCCTTCATGTAGATTAGGGCCTCTCTTTTTGATATGTTGTGCTGGAAATTACTGGGGTGAGGAGACATCATAATAGAGGGTAGGTCTGTAGCAGAAACCTTTGCATAGAGATGTATGTACCACAGGCTTCAGCTGCTGCTGCAGGTAACAGACATAGGCAGTGAGTGTGAACACTTTGGAGGACAAGAAGCTGTAGGTGTATCTGTGTCAGCTGTGTCAACCTTATTGTAGAAGCAGAGCCAAGGTGAGGGTACCTTTTACCCTTCAGTTATGGCATGTGTTTAAGGTATGTATGTTAGGCAACTATTATAGTAATGCTATACAGATATGTGGTGTGTGTCCCTAACTGCAGTCCTGTGATGTCCAGCACTGAAAAGCAGTTATTTAGTTTACAATGCATTGTGTGGATAATGAGTGCACGAGTCATTCATTAATTGCTGTCTTCACAATAATGTAATTGAAATGTAACACAACATTTGAACCCAGGACTGTGTGTGGCAAAATTTACTGTATGCAAGGCATTTAACAGAGTAATCTACTGAGTCACTGCTATAGCAGGTGTATTTGCAAGATATATGTGCACACATATAGGCTGTGACATACATGTTCTACATCCATCAGTATATACATGGCTTTATATGGATGTATTTCTGCACCAGAGTGCCAGTTGAATGTTCATTTTGCCATGAATGCCTTGGCAGGTGACTTTCTACATTTTGCTGATAAAAGGGCACATTTACCTGCTATTGTAGGCCTATGTTACATCCATTACCATGTCTTTGGCTGTCTAGTGGTGTACTATTGCACCAGAGTCCAAGGTACATTCCCATTTATTCCATTACTGTTTATTCCAGTTTGCATGGTGCGGCGTAGTAAGCAGCTCCACTGAAACACACCTAATCACTGTAAGTGGCAATTACTATATTTTGTTTAAACCACCTATCATAATTAAGAGTTGTGTGACATGGCAGATTAATGCAGTGTGTTTCAGGTGTGATAGATTCAGGTTTGAAACATGGCAGAGGTGTTTATTTTGTACCCGTGACTTACAATGTTAGAAACACAAATAGTCATTATAGCTCTATTTAGCTAAGTTTAGTACATGTCAAAAATGAAAAGAAAGCAGGAGAGATAGGAAAGTGGTGAAATGGGGGCAAGCACTGGGAAAAACATATTGAATGGCAATGAGGGATGTGCAGGGAGAGTGTAGGAAAGAACCATAGCTATCCATTTCTTGTACAGCAACAACTGTGCACTTTGGCAGATTTGTAGATGAATTTGGATTCTCAAACCCCAAAGAGAGGGGTGAGGACAACAATAACTGCATTGTCAAGCCAACTGGACCAAATCACATGTGCTCAGTGGACATGTGCTTGAAATGGAAAGCTATGTATGGGACAATATTTTTTGGGACAGGTGCCCATTTTTTTTTTAGGTAGCAGTGACAGTAGAACACACATGAATGGAATACAACCATACTGCATATATTAACAAAGCTGCATTTTAGAATCAACACTGCTAGTGACAACATTTTATTGTTATTGGTTTGAAATAACTGTGAAGTTCACACACAATATCTGCCCATGGACTAGGCTACCTCATCCATAAGCCTTTATTACCTGCTATCTGAGGAAGAGACAGCATTATGTGCTGAACAGCATTTTGCTCACTCTTATTGGTATTGTTATTGTTTTACTGAATTACAGTTCTTACTGCTCATTTATTGGACTACAGTTCTACAGCTCTAATTGCCCATTTATTGTACTACAGTTGTACTTGACCATTTATTGCACTACAGCTGTACTTGACCATTTATTGCACTACAGCTTTTCTTATTTATACTTTATTGCAATAAATGGTTTACTCTTTCTTGCTTATTGCACTACAGTTAGCATACTAAATCTGTACTTACCACACTCATAGTGTAACCTGTCCAGGCACCCAGCATTGGACTTGACACTGCAAACCCTTTGAGCTGCAGCTGTACGGAGAGAAGCACACCATTATGCATACAAGTGTTGCAGGCATTCAGCTTGCATATTAGTAAAACAGAGGTAAAATAACTTACATACTTGTGGGGCATTCCTTGTCTTGCCTCTTGGACCCAAGTGTCCAAGGTTCCCCTCTTTCTTCTTTTCAGGTCATCATGGTGGTGACAACACTGATCACTTATGCAAGGGATACCAGTAGCACTAGTGAGTTACCTGGCCAAACGGTCTCAGGCCTCTGCCTTACACTCCAAGCCCTGGAATCTTCCCTGCATCAGCTGGGGTTCATGGTTTTTAACAAGGAGCCTGAACATGATCCTGGACTCTGGAATACCCCACTTCTGCACCCAAAAGTGCACACCTTCAACAACACTGCCAGCCATACCAACAGTAGATTGAACTCCAATGAATGCTGCAGAATTCCCAACTATTGGGCTTAATTTAGCCTGTTTTCTGGCCATTACACATCATTGAACAACACTCAAAAAAGTGCTGCATCATTTAGCAGTGCACAAACCAGCTAAGCAAAGCCAAGCAGTGTGAAAACTCACAAAACCATAGTTTTAGCAAGACTTAGCACCCATGAACATTGGTAGCCGTTAGCATGTTTATGCACTGCTTAGCATGAATGAGCAATGCTTAGCAGAGTGCAACAGTGCTAAAATGCACAATAGTTTCCTAAAATTAAAATAAAATATTACATTCATTTACAGTCACATTCTGTCTGTTATGGACTCGAACTCAGGACCTATCACACAGAAGACCATAATTCTCCCCATGTAGTAATTTGGACATTACAAAAAATAACTTATCTTCACATATACTACTAGGCTACCTGTTATCATTGCTGAGCACCGCACCACGCCATGCAAGCACACTTAAACACACTGAAAAACACCTATAAATAAATAATTAATTTCATCCAGTTTCTATTATTAGATGTCTGGCACATGTCAGCTGTCTATATCTGAGAACAGCTTAGCATTGCTGTGCTTTGTGCCATGCAGCTCAAACATGCAGTAAAAAAAACAAAAAAAACAAGAAAGATTAATAAAATCATAACACATCATATAAATGACATATTATATAGCTGACACACTTAACATTACAACAGTGGCAGAGAGCATTAGAGGGAGGCTCACATTCATCTGCAGCCACGGATAGCAACTGCACCTCAACCTACACTGATTCTTAGTCCGTGTTTCTCGGCTATCCCTCGGCAGCATGCCATCATTAATATGCATGGCACACTGCTGAGGGGGAACCGTGGCCATGTGCACTGATACATTCCATGCAAGATCTACACTGTGCCTCCACAGATTTTATTAAATCCTGGAGAGAGTCTTGTGGGACACCTCTAATAATGTATAGCTTAAAGGAGAGGGTTGAATTCCATTTAACTGCCTAGTTGTAATTATTATACCACTGAAGATTTGTGAGATACCCATTGTGGATGTTGTAGTACTTTTTTTTCTGAAACACAGTGTCAAAAGCATTTCATAAGTCTAGGAATAAGGAAGATATGAATTTACCTCCATCCTTGGCTTTATGTATGTTATTTGTAAAAGTTAGGAGGGTGATTATCCTGCTATGGACAGGTCTAAAACCATGTGGGAAGTGGTGCAGCAGTAGCGTTGTTGCCTCACAGCAAGAGGTTCTTTAGTTTGATTCTTGGCTGGGGTGCCTTCTGTGTGGAGTCTGCATGTCCTCCCTGTGTTTGTGTGCTCTGGTTTCCTCCCACATTACAAAGACATACGTCAGGAGCATTTCTCCCTGGGCCTTTGCTGAAATCTGACTTTGTTCCAAGTCAGACTTCTCTGGTAAACAAATATTAAATAAATAAAATGTTGTATTGGTTAATAATTGTTCCTTTACGAGATGTTTTAGTACTTGTTAATGAACACATTTGTTCAATATTTTTGAGGGGGGATAAGATGGCAATGGGTTTGAAATTAGATACCTCAGTAGAAGTGACACCTTTGTGAAGAGGGTTGATGTGTTAGGAATATAGGATTCCAGGACTTGACCTGTTTATAAGGATGGACAAAGGATATGTAATGGAGTTAGCAGCAATACTGAAGTACTCTACAAAGGTTATCTGCAGAGGGTTAACACGGTTAAAGTTTGGATAGTATTTTTTTTTATAAAGGATGTAGTAACTGGTTTTAGTATGAGAGTAGAGGTATTACTGGATGGGGTAGACATGAGTTAGGGGAGTCAGAGAAGGTGAGGGCAGCTATACTGCCAATAAAGTATGAGTTAAACCTGGTGACTGTTTGTAAGGGGGATTTACAGGGTCAAGGGAGAATTATATTGTTAGTTACTGAGTGTAAAATTTGTTTGATGTCCAGAATTTTTGGCAGTTATGTTCATCATCATCATCATGATAAACACATCTTATGTTGAAATTGACATCTTTTTTTGGGAAAAAAAAATCTAAGGTGCGGCGAGTAACTTATAAAAGTCTGTAATGCATGTTTCTCTTCTTCTTCTAGTTTGGTTTTGTAACTATGTCCATTACAAACATTGTTATCTAACTCTAAATAACTTACAGCCTGTGCCTGGCTTCTTGCAGGAACTGATTTGCTTATTTGTCAATATGAGAATCATGGGAGAAGGGTTTGTTTTTTTTTATCTTAGCATCAGGTTTAAAGTATTATTTTTCCTTATGCACTATGCAGAAATGAAACAGTACTTTAACAAGACTGTGTGACACATTTGCTAAAAGATTTCTCTGCTCAGGGTCAAGTGTTTCACATATTCTGGTAATTCAGTGCTCATTGTTAACTACATCGAACAATGTGTTTGGTTCTTTCAACAGAAGTGGTGAAGTCATCAAACAGGTAAAAAGATAGAAAAGGATGGAAAACACAAAATTCCAAAGCTGTCATGTTTGTTGGTCTAGATACCCTCCATTCCTTTCAAGTGTACTTCATTACGAGGAACATTCCTCATTTGGGTTCTTAAACAGTTCATATTCCTTTGATTTAAATGCAGACCACAGGCATTCACCTCTTCTGTGAGATCTGAATTCACATTAAACTTTAGACAGAAAGAGTTGGAATATCCTAAGCTTATTCAAAAGCTGATCAATTATCTGTACTTAAAGGACAATTGCACTCAAAGACTCAATAAACATGTTTATTTCATCATGGTTTGATGTTTGCTACATTTTAACATCACTCTGGGACTATTTAGAGCTTTTTAGATATTTTTATATGCAATTTCTGACTCTGACCACATGGGGTCTGGCATCTTGAAATAATTCTGTTTAGCCTGCCTCTAAGTATCCCAGAATGCATTGTTTGTCTCCAAAAATTGCATCAGATCTGCCATGTTTTCCCTAAAGCTTCTGTCATTCCACTAATTTTACAGGCATTCACTGCTGTGTTATAGTCACCTACTTTTGGTTAACATTTTATCCTTTTTCAATGACTACTTCAAGCACAAACAGTGTAAATGCTACAGAACAGAAGTGAAAAGTGCATTGTATAGCTGTTTCTTTTTAGAAATGCTAACTTGATTTCTTTTCTGAAGGCTGAAATCTAGTTCTTCAAGGTATCTCCCCTCCCCCTTCACACCTACCTTCCCTAGCTGTCAAAGAGCTAAGGATAATTTGACCCATTATCTGCATGTGATTGACAGCTCGCAGCAGGTGACCAGACTAATGTACTGTTTTCTTGTCAGCCTTTCCTTCCTTACAGTGGCAGATTTATTTTGCTGCACTCCTCCTGTCAAATTTAGAACCAAGCTCCATAGCACTGGGAATAATCACTGTTTTGCAAAGCATCAAAGTCCCACTTATTTTTCCTTCCTGTTTGGTTAAATAGCTAAAAATGATGCACTATAAACACAAAATATTTCACAGACTTGCATGGCAGCACCCGCATGCTTTTTTAAGTGGTAATTTAAGAAAATTATGGTATTGCATACTTCTTGTAATCTGATGTAGTGCTGTTGATTAATTGTGACCGACATCTGCTTCTTATGTAAAAACATGCAGTCAATGTCTACGCATGGTCATTGCAAATTTATGCTCTTAGTTATTGCAGCTGTTACTGTGCTTCTGCTGCCTGTACTTTGTTACATATCGGTAGGGCTCTTCAGAAAAGTGAGATTATAGTTTGACATTTTTGCTAGGTTAAAAGTGGGCTGGGCAAGGCAGCTCTGACATCACAATGTGGGAGGTCCACTGGCTCTTCTATACAGCATGCAAATCAGGCAGGAATTGCATCACTTTGGGGGAGGAAACGCCCCAGTAACTAGAGCAAGAGCTCTGACAGATGTGACATCATCATTTCAGAGCCAGCTAGAGGTTTTTCAACTTGGTTTTCAAAGTAAAAGTAAAACAGTACAGAAAGGTAGGAAGCCTAACAGGGAAAACAGTTGAGTGGATTAGTTTTTAAAGCTGCATGGTGATTTTTAGAGGCTGTATCAACAAACAGGGACTAAAAGAGACAGCAGGCTGAGCAATCTACTTTAATATCCCATTGTTGTCCTTTAAGCTGTGAAAACTGATTAAGTAATGGAGTTTTGAAAAGGAAAATTACAAGTTCAGATAGGTTGTTGATTATGTATGGCAACAATGGTTTAATTGTACTGTATAATCATAATGTGTAAGACTTAAATCTGGTGCCTAATGAACAGCCTTTAATAGGCAAATCCCTGCAGTAACACTGATCCAGATCCACTGATCACAGCATAGTTGATGTGAATAAATAGCCTTGCTGTTAAGAAAGCAAAAGCAATACGAAAATGTAAACATCGCATCAAGCACATACTGTAAAATCTGTAAACTAGAATGAATCATATTGCAAAACTGTACTTCACAGTCATTCATTTTTGCTTTTGTGGGTAATCTGTTTTTAAGTTATCATTGCCACAAGTTTGTTGGTCATGTAACTTTTTTCCTGTACACCACATAGTTTCAAAATTGTGTGTAATGGGGAGGCATTCAAAAACAGTGTGAAGAGGAAAACATAGCTCATAATTGTCCAGAGTTTTGCAGAATGTCTAGATTTGGCCTCACATTTTTGGTATGTTCCTCATAAAATTTGTGATTTTTCTGACAAATAACTGAGGACTGACGTCACTAAATAATGACATACATTTGAGTTTCAGTTTCTGACTTCATATGTTCATAGAAGATTACTAGGCTAATGGCTCAAAGGCCATTAGAAGCCTAGCCAATATAACCCAATTTTATCCAATATATGACCCCTAGGGGAAAGAGGATGGCATGGATTTGTGCCTGTGCATTGATTAGTGTACAGAGTTCCTCTGTCCATAAGGAACATTGGCATTACCCCAGGTGTGAATTTGTGATTCCCCATCCATTCATCCAAATTGCTTTTGAAGAGGGCCAGGGAAGAGCTATGATTAATGTGAATAGGAAGCTTGTTCCAGAGAAAGGGCCGTCTCTGAGACACATATCTGTCTCTCCAGCATATTTAGTTTGAGTCGCTGACTAAGTTTAGATCCCTAGATCAGGTGACCCTCATACTGTTTGACTTGAGGATGTGCGGCAGCTCCATCATGGCTGGATTTGTGAATGCATTGTAGGTCAGGCATAGGTAACTCCTTAATAATTGATAGGAGACACAGTAAAGGGATAGGGCTTTTAGTCTATATGCATAGTTCATGTTATTTACACCTTGTATTTTCTTTGTAAGGAACCTCTGGGTCACTCCAGCTGCTGTTAGTGTCTAGTCAAGTGCATGCCAAATGGCGCACTGTACTTTATTATTGGCCTAATGAGGGCTGAGTACAGTGGGACTAGAATTTCCTTGGGTCTGGTTGTCATACCTTCACTTAATAAGTTGTGACAGATAAAAGGATTTCCTCACCACTCTGGACACATAGTGGTCAGAGTTCAGGCTACTGTCTGTCTGCTTAGATCTCTCACTGAGTCCACGCTAAGGGATGTGCCATTGATGTTGTAAGTTGCAGGAGTATTTGACTTGCCAAAGGGAATGATAATAAATGTTTTGCATTTAATCCTTGGCCATGGCACCAATCATTTGTCTGATCTAGACTCTCCTGGAGGATATCTACATTGCTCCATGGTTCAATGATTACCCCCAGCTTGCATTAGTCAAAAGACTTTATCATGTAGAGGTCTTGCACATTTGTCTTGACTTCAGAGAAGTATATTCCAAACAGAAGTCCCAGTACTGTATCCTGTGGCACAAGAATAGTAACTGGCCTCTTCCTGGATGGGGATTCACCCACTTTAACCACGTGTCCTGCCCATGAGACAGTTGGCTATCCATCGGGAGACATAGGATTTTATGCCCAGTTTTGTGAGTTTATTTATAATACCTGAGTGGGGAATTGGGATGCCTTGGCCAGGTCAAGGTAGGTGGTATGTACTGTTTTACCCTCATCCATAGCCTTAGTGACCTTCTCAAAGAAATCCACAATATTCAGTAGGCATGACCTGGCCTTGACAAAGTCATATTGGTTCATTTCCAGTGTTTGAAGGTCTCCATGTCATTTTTTATTTGGTCCATGATTATTCTTTCCATGGCCTTGCATATATGTCTAATCAAGCTTATGGGTGTGTAATGTCCTGGGTGAGTATATGGTCACTCTTTATGCAGAGGGATGAATGTTGCTGTCCTCCACTCCATTGGGTGAAAGCCATTCTTGAGTCTGTGGTTAAAAAGAGATCTTAATGGGCCTGATAAGTCCTGATTTCAGCTGTTTAAGAGACAACCTGGTATATTGTCAGGCTCCATTGAAGCCATGTTTTTAGTTTTCAAGAGTGCAGTAGCAACCTATTCTTTGGTGATAATTGCTGTTGGAGTGGTGATGGGTATTTTTGGAAGGGAGAACTGGAGGTGAAATTTGAGCTGAATTTTTCAGCCAGCAGATTTGATGTGTCTTTTGGCAAAGTATAGGTGATGCCATCTACAACTAATTCCACACATTGATGGGTGTTGCTCTTAAGAATGCAGACATAACTGAAAAATGTCTTATAGTTATCCTTAGCTTTGGAGGGTATTTTTACCTCAAAGTCTGCTTTCAGAGACTTGACTAGTTCCCTGATTCACTTGTTTAGACTAAGGAGTGACTTATTTCTTTGTTGTACACATTCCCCCTTACTTCTTGATGGGAATTTCTGTCTTTTGTTGTACAACCTATTAACACTAGTGGTCCACCAGGGTTGCCTGCTTTTGCAGTTTGACCTGGGTTTGTTTAGTTCTGGTACTGCCATATTTATGCAGTTGTTTATATGGTCATACAGGGCTTTTGTGTATGCCTCTGCATAGGTTTCTGTGTTTTCTGGATTTGGGGTAGCTTAAAAACTAGCTACGCCATCCCTTGATAAGCAGATATTTACCTTAGAGAAGTTCTTAATTTATTTATGGGTTAGTTGGGGATATTAGTTTTACCTTTATTTCAAGGAAGATTGCTGGTATGGTGTCATCATCTTTGGAGACAGTAGAATGCTGTTCAGTGCTAGGCTCATACCTGCTTATGACACATGTTCTGATAGCTCAGTCATGTCTCTCTTCATATAGTCCAAGGATGTATGTCTCAGGTCATTTACACCCACATGGACTGTGATTGATTCATACTGGTACTTAGGGGTAAGTGACATGAGTGCTTATGTGCTCTGGTGAATACTGGCTTCAGACAGGCAGCTAACTGTAACCTTCCCCTTATTCAGCCTGGTAAGAGGGACATCAGTGTGTCTCACAATGGAGTCTCTTATGACCAGAATATTGGGTTGTGGAGTGTTTCGCCTTATGGGCTTGGTAGTTGAGACATGATAACATGTGGCTTTGTTTTGTTATGGGAATTGTCTTGTTTGTGTATATGCAGAGTTTCTGAGGACTACACATGAGATGCCTTTAAGGTTTGGGTAAGTTTTATGTCAGCACCTCCGCATATGTGGGTCTGTGTGTGTGTGGTCCATTGTGGGTGCAGTGAGTGATGTGTGTGAGTCTCTGACAACCAGTTTGTTGCTTTTTGTGTCTGTTTGGAGAGTCTAACCATCCAATGTCAATGTGTAACTGCACCTCTCACATACTGTATTTGTTCAAGAATTAAATAGCTGTCAGTGTGCATAAGGCAATTGTTTCATTGCCTAAGGAAACCCATGTCCACCAAGCTGGATGCACAGATAGCAGCAAAGTGTCCATTTGTGGTCGCAGGTCATAATATGCACTTGAAAGGATAGGAGTGGAAATTGTTTGTAACAGGATGAGGGAAATGCATACTAACACAATTCCTATTTTCTAGCAACTTTATAAATATATGAGTAATATTTAAAAATCTGTCAGATAGAAGGACTTTCTGACCACAGTGGCAATGTGGTGATCAAAAAAGTGGTCATTGTCAGCCTGTGTTCCCAGATCTCTTATAACGTCTTCTGTGTTCAGTGGACTACAATCAATGTGGTAATTTATGAGAACCATGTTTTTCCCAAAGGGGACGATGACACATTTTTTTTTGGCATTGAGCTTAAGGCCATGGTTCTGACACCAGTCGTCGGTTACAGTGAGGACATTCTGTAGGATGTCAACATCACTTAGGGAGTTAATAATAGTTCCCAACTTGCAATCATCTGCGAACTTTGTCAGCCAAAGTCCCTTTGTGTTGGCCTGGACTTCAGAGAAGTAGATTCCAAACAGGAGAGGACCCAGGATCGAACCCTGTGGGACTCCATTCATGACTAATCAGCAGACTGACTTGGAGTCAGCTACTTTCACACTATGGGTTCTATCTGTGAGCCAGTTTGCAACCCACCAAGTGATATAAGGGTTGATGCCAAGCTTAGTGAGTTTTTCTATGATTCCTGAGTGGAGAATGGTATCAACAGCCTTGGCCTGATCAAGGTAGGCTGTATGAACCACCTTGTCTTTGTTCACAGCTCTGGTGACTGACTCAAAGAAGTCGACCAGGTTGAGCAGGCATGATCTACCCTTCACAAAACCAAACTGTGGGGGATCCAGAGTTTGGAGATTCCCTATATCCTTGTTTATTAGGTCCATGATGATGCTTTCCATAGCTTTGCATATCAGACTCGTCAGGCTAATGGGGAGATAGTTCCCAGGGTCTGTAGTCACTCCTACTTTGCGGAGACAGATAACTGTAGCAGTGCACCACTCGACAGGGACAAAGCCTGAGTTGAGGCTGTGATTGAACAGAGCACACAGGTGAGATGACAGTTCATGCTGTAGTTCATGCAGAAAACAACCAGGGATATTGTCAGGTCCCATAGAAGCTGTATTCTTTGCCTTGGACAGTGCTGCTTTAACCTGTGCAGCAGTAATACTTGGCGCCTGGCAATCTACTGGTATTGTGATTGGTCGTTTGGGAGGGGAGAGAGGGGAAAAGTTGGCACTGAATCTGTTAGCCAGTATACTGGCAATATCTGTTGGCTCAGAATAGGAGGTACCGTTGTGCAGTAGCTCAGAGCAAATCTGGGTATTGCCATGGAGATTATTTACATAACTATAGAAGGCCTTGTGGTTGTCTTTACTATCTGCTGCAATTCTGTTTTCATACCTAGCTTTAGAGGATTCGATGAGAGAGCTCAACTTTTTGTTGAGGCAGATAAGGGAGTTTTTCCAGTCTTGGGATTTCACCTTATTCCGCATCAGTTTCCTCCTCATGTTGTAGAGTTTGTTTATGGCAGTGGTAGAGTTTGTTTATGGCAGTGGACCATCAGATTGGCTTCCTTTTTTTAGAGGAGAGTGTCTTGGTTCTATTGGGTATGGTGAGATCCATGTATTTGTGTACATGTTTGTACAGTGCATTGGTGTATGATTCTGCAGTCACGCAACTATTCTCCATTTGCATGGGTGCTGTGAAGTTAGCCACCTCTGTTTTTGGGATCCCAAAGTTAGCTTTGGAGAAGTTTTTCACGGTTATTACCTTTGCTGAGGGGGTGAGAGGGATATGGATTTCCAAGATGATTAGTTTGTGGTTGAATCTAACCAGGGAGGCACTGACTATTGGTGTAGAGCAACAGTCACCCATGTTAATAATGACCAGGTCAAGGATGTTGCTACCTCTAGTGGGGCTAAGAATGAGCTGGCCCAGGGCATTGGAATTAATGAACTCCAGGAACCGTTGGGCAAGTGTATTGGTACATGAGTAGTTTACCCAGTTAATGGAGGGGTAGTTGAAGTCGCCTAATAAGAGAGTGTTAGGTTGGACCCTAATATTCTTCAGGGTGCTTAGGTACGTGGAGTGCAAGTCTTGGGACATGGTTGGGGACATATAGCAGGCTACAACCTGAATCTCTGTCTTACCCAATGTTAGCTGCACCTGAAGTATCTCTGACGCGTTATGTTGGGCTACCAGTCTGGAGATGTGCACATCCTTTATGAATATAGAGACACCACCACCTTTGGAGCTTCGGTATAAGTTCTGTGGCTGAAATGTGTGGAATGAGGTATAGCCTGGTAGTGCAGGGGTACATTCTGCTGTCTTGAAACAGGTCTCTGTTACAGCACAATTGTCAATGTTCTTCATGTTAAGGAGTGCCTCGAGTGAGTGAATTTTGAGATTTAGACTTCTAGCATTGAGCAACATGACCTTCAGATTGCATTTGTTTTTAGCTGTTACGGTGGTAATTTGGCTTTGGAACACCACCTAAAAAAGGCACTATAGAGGTGGCAAGAGCCTTGGCCAGTATCCGGAAGCCCAGGGGTGACAGATGCAGGCCATCTCTGGCAAAGCATTGAGGTCTAAGTCATGTCATCCCAGGCAGACAGATACTGGATCCCCTTAGAATGACACCAGAAACATAGCCAATTGTTGAAATCAATCCTTTTATGCTTGTACTGTGGTATCATTCTGGGTGATGGTAGGATGCTGCTCAGGGCTAGGGTCATACCCGCCTGGGCTACATAATCCAAGAGCTTCTCCATGTCTCTTTTCATGTAGTCCAGGGAGGTACATCTCAGGTCATTCACACCCACATGTACAATGACAGAGTCATATTTGTACCTGTTATTGAGTGACCTGAGTGCATTCATTATCTGCCGGATCCTGCCACCTGACATGCAGCTGACTGTTACTTTCTCCTTATTCAACCTAGTGAGTGGGACATCAGTGTGCCTCACTATCAAGTTACCTATGACTAGTGTATTGGGCATGTTGTTTTGCTTTAGGGGCTTTGGTTGAGTGGCACAATGTTTAGGAGATTTTATGTGTCTCGTGATTGGTGCTGTGTTGTGGTGGTCGAGTGCATTTCCGCCTTGGAGGGCTCTGCTACTTGACCTTTTTCCTTTTTCCATATACCTTATTCAGGTGTAGATTCCACCAGTGTGGTTTGTTTTTAGAGTTTGTTATGGGCTTACTTCATTGTCTCTGTGAATAGTTCTGCCTAGGTTGCTGTGAACTTGTGGTTGGGAGGGACATTGAATTTTGACAAACTATTGCTTAATAGGATGTAGTTTGCTTTGGAAGAGTTCTTAGCTGTTACATGGTTTACTGGTGTTACTGAGTTGATTTTTATTTCAAATTGCAAAGGTGATAGCTTTGTGGTCTGGCTTCACCAGTGAGGATGTGATATGGAGGGGGGGGGGGGGGCAGTTGTCTTCCATATTAGTGATTACCAGGTCCAATATGTGTGAACGTCTGGTGGATGAGTGCATTGTCTAGTTGTAGACTAGTCTAGTCCAAAGACATGCATCTGGAACATTTCCCCCTGAGCCTCTGCTGAAAATGGGCTCTGTCCCAGTCAGACTTTATCAGTAAACAAATGTTAAATAAAATAAATAAAAATAGGTATTTATGTTAATAAAGTCCAGGAATCTTTGTGCCTCCAAGCATGAGGCAGTGTATGTTTCGCAGTCTCTAGAGGGATAGTCAAATTTTCCCATAAATAGAATGTTTGGTTTAATGGTATGGGAGTTTGTCTGTGGTGATTTGCATGTGGATAAATAGCAAGGCATTATTCTGTTTAACTACAAAGCTAAGCTTGTTGCTAATATAGATCGAGACACATCCAGCTTTTGCCCCCATCTCTGCAGCTGCTAGACTAAATGTATGGAATGCACTGAAGTCTTGCAGTGCTGGAGTACTCTCTGAAGATTTAAACCATGTCAGAGTAACTGCACAGATGTCAATATTCTATAGAGTAAGGAGATTTAATAGAGTGTGGAGTTTCTTGTTTAGGCTCTATCATTGGGCACTAACACCTTTAGGTTTCTTTGACAAACCTACAGCATAGCAAATAAAAGCCAATATGGCATTTCATAAAAAGGCTGTAAGAAGGTGGATAAAGTTTTAGCCAATATTCAAAAGCCTAGGGCAGACAGATACAAACCATCTCATGTAAATACATGTGGTCTGTTAACTATGTCCTCCCATGCTGACAGATATTGAATCCCCCAGGAAAGTCACCAGAAACTAATAAATGTATTGAAGTCAATCATCTTGTGTTCGCACTGTGGTATCATCCTTGGTGAAGATAGAATGCTGCTCAGTGTAAGGCACATACCTGCTTGAGAGACACTTTCAGAGAGGTCAAGAATGTCTCTCTACATGTAATCCAGGGAAGTACATTTCAGGTCATTAATACTCACAAGGACTGTAATAGAATCTTACTGGTACCTATGGTGTAGTGACTTGACTGTGCATCCTCAGGTGGTGGCATAGTGGTTAAGGTGCTTACCTTACAGACAAAAGGTGCAGGGCTTGATTCTCACATGGGGTAATTGGCTAGGCTTAAAATGGCCTGCAAGGGCAGGTAGCCTAGTACTAATCTATGAACCTATAACTTGACAGATCCTGTCTACAGATAAGCAGCTAACTTTCCTTTCTTGTTAATTCTGAGGAGAGGGGCATCTGTGTGTGATATAATGGAGTCCCCTATGACAAGAGTCTTGGGTAATGTGTTGGCTTGCCTTATGACCTTTGCTCTTGGGGTCACACTGGGTATAGAGTTAAGTGTGATGTTTGGTGCTGGTTTAGAGATTGCTGAGGCTAGATGTTGCCAGTTATAGGATTTGAAGTTTGCTAAGATTGCTTTTTAGTGCCTCAGCATAGGTTGGCCTATGTCTGTGGTAGGAACTAAGTGTGATGGATATAGTGTGGCTTGACAGCCTTGTTTGTATGCAAGATTTTTGCCTCCAGTGAAAATGTTTATGTGCATATCTGCATACTAGGTTTAATTTTATTTAAAGATTAAATGGTTTTCTGTGAGCATGAGACTATTGCTACATATACTATTGCCCATATCTACCAAGCTGGTTATGGAGGCATTTGGAAATTTCATATCCTTGTAGTCCAGACCTGCATTTCAATGAGCTACTGTAGGTCATGGACTGGGGTTATACAGAGGTTTTTCCCTTGTGTTTCCTCTTGGATTTGGCACTAGACTAGGTTAGCTTGTGCCAAGATTTCATAGTAGTGATGTTATATGTGCAAACAAGCTGCTGTAAGCTTGTCTCCACACAATGGCTTTTTTTTAGGCCCCCCCATAGTCGATATTCTTTTCTTTTCACTGAAACCATCAGCTAGGAAAGTCTACTACAGTAAATGGAAGAGATTTTCAATTTGGGCCTGTACCAAAGGTCTGGACTCCTTTTCAGCACCAGTTTATACCATACTTGAGCTTTTATCTAATCTCTCTGAGAAAGGCTCCAGTTTTGCAACTATTAAGAAACATTTGATTGCAGTTTCCAAGTTACATGTTGGATGTAATGATATGTTGATAGCTTCTTTCAAGATCTAACAAACCTTCCTTAAAGGCACCTTTCTGCTGAGACCTCCCATTAGAGACCCAGTACCCTCATTGGGCATCACCATTATGTTACAAGCTTTAACCCTGGCTCCTTTTGAACCCACTTCCCCAGCAAACTTAACATTTCTTACATGGAAAACAATTTTCCGATTGCGGTAACCTCTGACAGATAGATATCAGAGCTGTAAGTCCTTTCTACAAAGCCTCCATTTTTTGTTTTTTCACTAAGATAGGGTTTCCATTAGAAATAATACATCCTTTATTCCTAAGGTTACATCTGCAGTTATAAGGATAAAGACGCACCACCAACCGGTAAAAACTTCTGTGGTAAGAAACCAATAAATCACAAACAGTATGTATAAACCACAGAAGTTAGCCACGGCACAGTAGATCCAAAAAACATCCAAAAAACAGCACAGTCAGCGTGGAACAGATAACTCCAAAACAGACGAGGTCGTAAGAATGATTCACTGACGCCAATTTCAGCGATAGTCCAATTTATTAAAAGTTAGCGCTTTCACCTCTCAGGCTTCATCAGACTTTAAAACTATTAGGAAAATCCAATTTAAATAAAAAACAAACTAAATCTATTGGTTCACATAACAACGCATCATAATGACAACTTATTAAAACCATTAGAGCTCATAAGACTCCATGTTCATTTACAAAAAATATATACAGAATATAAAAACTCATAAAATCAAAATAAATGAACATAAAAACGTGCAAAATTACAAAAAATCAAAACAACATTCATTAAATACAGTATTAGTCCCTCATTTGTTAACAAATAACTTCCTACCTTTAAGAACAGGCTTAAGGGAAACCTTATCATTAAGCCCAGGGAAGACATCTGCCCTGAGCCAAATGATCCATCTTACCTCACATTCTTCAGTATAGTTACCTATATCACCTCCACGAGGATTAGAACTAATACTTTGTAAGACAAAAAAAAACAATGCTTGGCTAGGGCATTGGACTCAGATCCAATACGTATTGAATAAATATGTTCTCTTATGCGTTCACGTAATTTTCGATTGGTCTTGCCAACATAGAACACCTCACAGAGGACACACCTAGCTAGGTAGACTAAATTCTCACTCAAACAATTTGTATTGGTATAGAAAGTATATACCAATCTTGTAACAGGGTGCACAAACTCAGTACTAGTATCAATAAAGGCACATTGTCTACACTGGCGACAGGGTATGGTGTTAACCCGATCATCCATCTGATCAATACCCGTCCTATCAAGTGGACAATGACACAGAAGCCATTTTAAATTTTTCTTGTTCTTAAAAGAAAAGTTTGGTTTAGGACCTACTACCCCTGCTATCCATTCATCTAACAATAAGGTATTCCAATGCCTCTCTATAATTTGTCTGATCTCAGTCATATCTGAGGTAAAAAACATGGACAACCTCACAAACTGATTCTGTTCATTAGGAGGTGGCAAAGCAACACTTAAATCCCTATCTGAAAAATATGGACTCGCTCTCGTTACTCTCAATGAATCTGTCTGAATAATGTCTTTTTCTATCTCCCTCTGACTATACTGATGTTGTATGAACATATCCCTAAGGCTGCCCATCTCCCGTTGATAGCCTTCATCACTTGGGTTCAGCCTCGAAGCTCTCATACACTGTCCCTTGACTACATTATTAAAAACAAAATGAGGATGCATACTCTTACGATGCAGCGAGGTATTCTTATAACAAATTTTCCTATGTACAGTGGCTGGGCTTAATGATAAGGTTTCCCTTAAGCCTGTTCTTAAAGGTAGGAAGTTATTTGTTAACAAATGAGGGACTTATGTTCCACGCTGACTGTGCTGTTTTTTGGATGTTTTTTGGATCTACCGTGGCTAACTTCTGTGGTTTATACGTACTACATCTGCAATTAATTTAAACCAGTCAATACATCTTCCTCTCTTCTTTCCAAGGTATTCAAACAAAGCAAAATACCTACAACACTTCTTTGAAGTTCATTGACAACTCAGATTCCATATTCATTGGACAAAAGCCTTCAGAGAGAATGATCAGATATTCATTTCCTTTTCCAAACCAAAACTGGAAAGGTTAGTTTTTAAGGTAACTTTATCCAGATGGGTCTCAGATTTTATCTTCTTTGTATATCATAAGAAAAAAATAGCTTTAACAAGTAAACCAAAAGCACACTCAACAAAAGCAGTTTCTAGTTCAACAGGATTCAACAAAGGACTGTCTAGTCATAACTAATTAGAACTAGCCACTACAACTTTATACATACATACATAAGTAAACAGACACACATATTCCATGTGAAATTGTAGTTTCAGTTATTTTACAAAATAAATAGACAAACAAGCAGACACACAGGTTCCATGTGAAGTAATGGTTTTATTTATTTGACTGTCAAAATTAATGATATATCTAGGCATAGATAGCTAATTTTGATATAATGTAACAGTTTTGCAGTGAAGTAGTATAAATTGCAAGTGAGAGCAAATATGATATTTTGTTGCAAAAGAGACAATTTGTGATGAACCACAACAATGCAAGATGTCTATGATACACACTCATTAGTTTAAAAAAAAACCATCCACATAAAAGTAAAAAAAATAAATAAATACAAATGGAGAGATCCTGCAATACTTAACATAGCTACTCTATTAAACGGCAGATTTATATTTACACATTTTACATATCTACATACATACAAATATTTCAGGTGTGAGCATGCCCTTCTTGCCTAAAAATTTGTAGTTATAGTTTGACCCCATTTCCATTTGTTATATTTTTTCAACTATCATCTTGTTCCACTTCTGCATTTTGCCAAACTGTTTGACATTCTTTCAAAAAGTGGTATAGTGGTATAATGCTTTATTTTAGTTACAATTTTCTGTTTTTGTCTTGCACCTTGGCAATCAGGTTGTGACTCAAAAGGGTCTGTCAGCCACCCACTTACATGGTTATCAAACTGAAATTAATAAGTAAACAAACAGCTGAATTAAGAAATAATGTGAATAAATTAAATTATTTCATACAGAGATTAAGTTTAATTAATGGTAATTTGGAGAGTATAGCACACATCTATTTGTTCTTTTCATTATTATTAAAATACACAATTAAATGTTTGTTTACAGGTACCATGTCATGTGTGTATATATATATATATATATATATATATATATATATATATATATATATATATATATATATAGTTGGTACTCTTACAGTATATAAAACACAGTAGGGGGCATTTAGAAAGGAAAAAATAGCACAGTATGTAAAACTAAACTGTGCAGTAAGTGTTGTCATGCAGGGCATGTGCAATTCAGAGATATTTGTAGCAGAGTTATGGTAGAATGAAAACTGGTGTAGTTAGTAATATATACTAATGACCATGTAATGACATTCAAATGCGATGGATTATAGAGAGACATTAATCAATAAACTGATGTTTCTGTCTGCATATATAGATTCTATATGCAGCATGGACATTTGTAAGATACTTGGTAATTATATATTAGTTTGATAAGTTCATAGGTATATACTAGGCATGCAGTTCAAAAGACCATTGAGAAGCATAGCCAACTAAGCCTAAGCACTGTTGAGTGAGTTAAGCTCCATTGACAAGAAGCACCATGCTATATACTCTAAAGAGGATTTATGATTTCCCAGCTCTTCATCCAGAATATTACTGAGAACAGACCATGTATAGTATTGCTTCACATTTATATAAAGTTTATTCAGTAAGTATAGGAATCCTTTGGATAGAAATCTGTTGTGCCAACCATGTTCTATTTCTGTGTCTATAAAAGATTACAATCTTTGTTGTGGGGTGTTCATGGTGGTGTGTGTTTTGCATAGCTGTAAGAGGTCAAGCATAGTGTAATGGGCCATGTACCCTACTGATGGACAGCACTTTGCCTGCTGAAGAATGGCATACAGAGCAACAACTGCACATATCAAAAATGCCATTTGTAACCCTTGATGTAAGTACCACCATGAATAGACAACAATAAGGATTGTGGAAGGGTGTACAGCTCAGCAAACTGTGTGGCCTCAGTGTAAATATCATAATTTGGGCTTTAACACACATTTTACGTTATACCTTTTGTACCAGAATACATTGCAGATAATGTCACCATGTTCCAGGAGGTGATGTATAAGACAGGTGTTTCCATTCACATGGAAGAGCACCAGCAAGGTACCAGGCAATCAAACATGCAGGAAGCTTCAGTCAACAAAAGGTAATGTTGGAAAGTGCAATGTGTGTCTTACAGATAACACCGAGGGTCTGCAAATAAAAGACAGCAATGTTGCGCTTGTTAGAAGAGGCTATTTTTCAGCTATCTTTCATAAGCATTGGACTTCCATCTTCTTAATTTGTTGATGTTCTCCCATGATGCCCTTGCCCAGTACACATGAGAAGCTGCTGCTATGCTAAATAAGTGTGGAATCTAACTGAGCATAGGGTATATATTTGGGGTGCAAGCTTCATCACTCTACTGTTTTCTTCAATACAGCCCTCACCTGAAGCTGGGTAAGCAGGGTATCCTTCTCATGGCAGGAAACTGCTCCTTCTTAAGTACCAGTCTATGATGAAACTCTGTGAGTGGGCTTCTGCGTTGTAGGCACAGTGCTTGGTAACGTTGTAGGCATTTTACTACATTCCATTCTGTGGCTCCTGAGGCTGGAGCCAGCCACTATTTCCTCACCTCTTGATCAGTCATAGGTTGCTCATATTTATCATTAGAATAATCTTATTCTGACCAACTAAATGCTCCACATAGGATTGATAAACAACAGGCTATGAAAAACAATATGTTGTATTACTGATGGCATATATTTTGGAGTTTGCCCCAAAAGGCTTGCACTGGCACTTCATGGCCTTGTGCAGTCAGCTGATAGCTTGTTCATAGGTTCATAGATTGATCCTAGGCTATCAGTCCTAGGGTCTATACAAGCCTAGCCATAACAATTCCCTGGCTATTTCTTCCCACAGTATTTACTTCCCTGGACCCCTGTCGAGCAGGGTGACTGACGTGATCCCCATTGAATTTCCTATCTCCCATCCAATCATCAAGGTTCCTTTTGAAGAGGGCCAAAGAGGCACTCTGTTTGACATGTATGGGCAGTCTATTCCAGAGTCTGGGGAGCCTCTGAGTCAGGAACCTATCCCTCCAGCATGTTTTGTTAATTGTGATGACAAGGTTTAGATCCCTAGAGCATGTGTCTCTGAGGGATTGGGATTTCTTTAAGTGTAGCATGTCCAACAGCACTGGGTTCGACATGGCCTTGTATGTTAAGCAAAGATCGCCTCTGAGTAGACGATATGTAACAGAGTATAGGTGGAGTTTTTTTTTAGATGGTCAGCATAGGGCATCTGCTTTAGGCCCATGATTCTTTTAGTGAAGTATTTTTGTGGCCTTTCCAATTGTTGCAGATGTCTTGAGAGGTACATACCAAACATGGCATTGTATTCTATAATGGGTCTAATGAGGGATGATTACAGTGGGATAATGACCTCCTTTCTTCTGGATGAAAAGCCCTTAGTGATGAGGTGTGCCACATAGAAGGATTTCCTGACTGTTGTGGCGATGTGATTGTTGAAGGTGAGACCACTGTCCACCTGTGTCCCTAAGTCTCTTATCACACTTTCGGTGTTTAGTGTACTGCCACCTATGTGATCATTCACAGGTACATGTTTCTTCCCAAAGTTGAAAACTATACATTTCTTGGCATTGAGTTTGAGCCCATGGCTCTGGCACCAAGCATCTGTTTCTGTAAGGCCTTTTTGTAGAATATCCACATAATTTGGGGATTCAATAATGGCTCCCAATTTGCAGTCATCTGCGAAATTTGTTAGCCAGAGTCCCTTAGTATTGTCCTGTACTTCAGAGAATTAGATGCCTAACAAGAGTGGTCCCAGGACTGAACCCTGAGGTACTCCACTTGTCACTTGTCTGGAGCTAGATTTGGAGTCGGCTACTTTTACAGTGTGGGTTCTTGTCAGCTGTAATGCTGCCTTAAACTTGTTTTAATCTGGCTCTAACAGTAGTAGGGTATGTGCCCTCCATTGTTTTACTGTTATGAGCCATACAACTGGACAATCTTGTACCATCCTAGTGTGTCTAAACTGCTGTAGCACCCTTTTGTAAGTCACCTAATTACCTGTACTGATGATGTTTATTAGCTGTTATTCTCATATGTCCACTGATACTGTGAATGAATTTGATACCCACACTGGTACTGTTGTTGTTCCCAGCACCACTCTCTTGAATTGAGCCCACTGTGAAAGCAACATAGTATAAAATGTCCAATTATTCTTCACCTCACCCTTTTTGCTGATTGCTCCTTGCCAAAACTGTACATATTGCATCTTTCGGCTTTTCCCGGTCAGGGGTTGCCACAGCAGAACTCCAGTCCGCTAATGATTGGCAGTAGATTTTTACGTGCCGAGTTGCCAGCCCTGATGCACAACCTTCAATGAAGGTAAGCCCATTCACACATGTCTCTGCACAGAAGATGCTTTAGCTGAGAATCGAACAGGACAACATCTTACTGTGAGGCGACACGCTACCGCTTGCCTGAACTGTACATATGTTGTCCAATTTTGAGTTTGGAGTGTCTTGTTTGCCTTCTATTTGTATATCCATGAAAAAACTCCATCTCTGTAATGGCAAAGTAATGTCTACATATAATTACTCTTAGCCACCTGCTGCTGAGCTTGCTTCCTCCTACGTACCTCTCCCAACCAAATTCTTAGGGATATGGCAACAGTTATCCTGAAAAAAATCCATTGCAGTCTGAGAGTATGCCAACACACAAGTAAGAATATCATCTCTAAAAACTGAGATGACTGAAGGCAAGAATATTCTTGTGTGTACATCTGCATATATAAACAGAGAGACGCACAAATACAGAGACAGATTTATATAGGCTCACATTTCCTCTCACATCCCAAATACATGCTTCAGGTGGATTAAACACTCTAAATTGGTCCTAGCTGTGAGTGTGTGCCTTTTGTGAAAGGTTGGGCACCGGTCTGGAAACTCGGCACTGTAAAACTCCACTGCCAATCATTCTGCAGACCATTGTTCCACTGTGACAACCCCTAACTGGGAAAAGCCGAAAGGAGATACACACACACACACACACACACACACACACACACACACAGACATACACATACACATCTATATATATATATATATATATATATATATATAAGTGTGTGTGTGTGTGTGTGTGTGTGTGCGCAAACATACAAATATATGTGGATCTATAAATACATAAAGATATACAGCAAATGCATTTTAAACTACCAAAGCAAGATATTTGATAAACACGCATTAATTAAAATAGATGCATGTATCATTATGTATTTCCACCTTGATAAGGGGGTAAGTGGTCTAGCCAACAGCCATCTCGGTCACAAAAGCAGCAAGTTTGAGAAAAGTTATGAGAATTCCAATATTAGCAGTAAAGTATACCACTAAAACAGCTATGTGCACTGCATACAAAGTTTTAATGAAATACACACATTACAGATCCAGCATATACACATTTGGCAGACATTCAAAAATGCCTTGAATTGTAAGCTGGTCAGTAAGACATAGCAAGGCTGTGGTTTTACAACCAAATGAATATAAACTTAGGTTATATATTGCATGCACACGGATAGGAAAAATATAGGGAAATATAGAGACTACATTTGCCTCAACTTTCTAATGGTAACCAGTGTAAGTCTACTGCAGTCAAATATTCAGAAAATGTGTGAAAGCTCAAAACATTGTATCACAATGTGGGGAAGAAAAATGAAAATAAATTCAGTTGGATTGAATCATTATTATATAAACAGTTACTGTGTGATTCCTGAAAGGTGTCAGCTAATGGGAAATTATGTTTAATACAGTAACAAGATTCAATTTCAAAGTTGACTGATGTTTTTATTGAAACGTTTTAAGATTTTATTCTTCTAGAGTATTAGGACATTTGCAACTCAATGGGTTTGTTTCCAAGATGCAACTGTCCAAAGCAATGTTATATTGTGAAAAGAGGGAAACTGCCTGATTATAAAAGTATGTCCGCATGAGTACATGCACTAATAAGCAATACTGTTGCTAATCATATGAAAAATAATTAGCAGTGAAAGGGAAAAAACATGTAGCAACAAGTATAAAACAAAACCAAAGAAAATACAATTGTATAGGCTGGGATAATCATTCTACAATGTTTTACAAAAAAAACAAGCACATACTAAAGTAGATGACATGTGTTTCTCCCTGGGTGTCCGCTGAAAATTGGCTTTGTTCCAAGTTGGACTTTTCCCAGTAAACAAATGTTAAATAAAATACAAAACAAATGTAATTTCACTGCTGCCAAGGCTGCAGATCTGATTGTGACTGGATAGCATCTCTGGCTGAGGCTAAACCAGTCATTCAACTAGTCTAATAGCCTAGGGGTGGGGGTAGGAAAATACAAAAGGACAAACTGTAAACTCTTAGCACTTTCTATAATAACCCTCCCTCATTAAAGTTTGTGAAATCTAACCTGCAGTTTGCTAACAAGCTTCTCTGAATACCATGTTTCTGTGTGAACATATGACTTATACAGCACTAAAATGTAAACAAAGTCCTCTTGCAAGCAGCTGATTTTAGAAATGAGATAATGCCCTTTGAAATAATAATACTCTGTGCAACTTGTGATCCATTATTTTCAATTGCTGCTGCTGCCAGACAACTCTTCCCTATAGGATGATATATATTTTTAATACATTTGAGTTCAGTAACATGAATTGACATTGTTTGCAGGTGAACACGTAAAGATTACAATGGATTTCACTGCATGTTTCTGACAACAACAAGCTTATTTATTTATTCATTTGAGCATCACAATGAAACATCTAAGGTACACACAGTCAATAAATTGGCTTTTAGTGGAGGGGATATGTGTGTGTATATGAAAGGTGTTAGCAATGAGTTGAACTGTGTATGATGAATGGCAATGAAATAAATTACCTTGACTATTATTTATATGTTTATTCATTCATTTTATCACAACCAAATCTGAGATATACACAGTGAATAGATTAGCTGGACTTATTGAACCCAAAGGAAATCTTATCAATTTAACAGCTGTCGATCTGGCTTGGCAAGGCTGACATGTATTTGAGAAAACAACCTAAAATACATTATTGTGACTTTTATTGTCATATTTTTTTTTATCCGATCACAATCAAAATTCTGAGGTGTATACAGTTTATTAAGCAGATATAAGGAGAGGGTACTAAGGTGGTCTATTTATAAAAATGACTGACCCTAGCTATGATTTTATCACAGTTAAAGTCACAGGCCTCCAGTAATATAGACCATAACATCTGAATTAGATCCACACATTCAATTGGTTCATGCAGACACCCCCGGCTTTGAAGTCACAATCCACCACTGTTGTAACCCTATATTAAGCAAACTGAAAGCAGTCAAACTTGGTTTAGAATTGCCATAAGCAAGAGCTGATGCTGGGTGAACACTATATAGGATCGTAATTCAAATCCAAAGGGTACAGTATCAGTTTTGGGGATAATAGAATCCTATATATTTTTTGTAATTATTTTTGTAAAGTGTAAGGTAAAATACCCCACAACTAGACTTTCAGTAGTCGACCTTCACCTGGAGGAAGGACAGGAAATTATTTGGAATGTGATGTTGTCGATGCATTGATAGAAAGGTCACTAGAACCTCTAAAAAGTGAAATATACTGATTAAAAGGGACTCACATTGCAGTATTACTAACAAATAAAGCAGATCATCAGTGGAAAGTAAAAGCTATTCAAGACTAAATGATGTAGTCTAAATCAGCACAGCATCCAGATGTTAACCATATGGATTTCTGAGATATTAAGCTAAGAGTCCTGAAGAAAAGTGGGGTGCATTAGGAAAAAACACTTGAGAATATGTCAGAAGGACATTGGTGATAATCATGTCCAAAATGTTAGCAGGTCTCTGCCAGATGACAAAAGATATGGACATTTATTTTTTCACATTATCATTGCCTACATCCTTCTTTCTAACCTGTGGTTAAGATTTGAGTTTTATCACTATCAAACTGCAAACATTATCTTGATGTTACTTTATTACATTTATATACAATAAATCAACACAATGAATAAACTCATTATTCTGTTTCATTAAGCTGTATTGTTATTACAGCGTTGCTATTTGTTACTATCTGCTTTGGAATGTTGAATTAGTCTTTTGGCTTTACTCTTGTTTTCTGTGATTTAGCAGGCCATGGTTTCTGGATATTTCTTGTTGTTATTTTCATTGCCCTACTACATTGTCAGGTCAGTTTACTGTGTTTGAAATTGTGTGAAGACATTGACACTTGCAAATGTTTTGGACCGGATCTTGTTCTTTGATGTATTTTTAAGGTGGGGTGCATTCCCATCTTTATGGACCCTACTTGAACAAGCAGAATGGGATATTATTCTTAACCTATGCAACAATGTAAATTTGAAATTCAAACACAGAGGCACTTTCTGCTTAATTTCAGGATCTTTCGCAAGATAACTACTGCCATTTTGATCTTATTCATTACTGTATACCTCAGAATTAAATGCTGTCACTTCTTTTGCTATGAATATCTAACAGCTGTCTTAGTGTTTCACTTGTTGCATATGTTCAAGGACATTCTGCTTCAGACAAAAAACCCTATAAAATAGAAAACAAATTGCATCTTACCCTTCAGAATTAAAGGCAGCTATAAGATCTGACCATATTTGGAGCAGCTCAAAGTTATAATCCACATGCGTTTTTTTGTTTGTTTGAGTTATGTTCATAGGTTCATAGGTAGGTACTAGGCTATTGGCCCTAGGGCCTATACAAGCCTAGCCAAAAAGATACCCTGGCTTTCGCCACCTAAGAAAATTATTTTCCTGTGCCCCTGTCAAGCAGAACCACAGAAGTGATCCCCGGGGTGAATTTTCTATTACCCATCCAATCATCAAGATTTTTCTTGAATAGTGTTAATGAGGAGTTCTGTTTGACAAAGAAAGGTAGTCTGTTCCAGAGTATGGGAAGTCTCTGGGACAGGAATCTATCCCTCCAGCATGTTCTGTTTATTGTGGTGACAAGGTTTTGGTCACTAGAGCGTGTAGCTCAGAGGGATTGGGATTTCTTTATGTGGAGCATGTGCAACAGCTCTGGGTTTGACATAGCTTTGTATGTTAGGCATTGATCGCCTCTGAGTAGGCAATATGCGATGGAGTAAAGCTGGAGCATTTTGAGACGGTCTGCATAAGGCATCTGTTTGAGGCCAGTAATCCTCTTTGTGAGGTATTTTTGCAGCCTTTCCAGTTGTTGTAGATGTCTTGTGAGGTACATACCAAAAGGGGCGTTGTACTCTATAATGGGTCTAATGAGTGATGAGTAGAGGGGAACAATGACCTCTTTTTTCTGGATGAGAAACCTTTTGTGATGAGGTGTGCCATGTAGAAGGATTTCCTGACCACTGTGGTGATGTGATTATCAAAGGTGAGACTACTGTCCACCTGTGTCCCAAGGTATCTTAAGACACGTTCAGTGTTAAGTAGACTACCACCTATGTGGTAGTTCATGGGTACAGAGATTTTACCAAAGGGGATGACAATGCACTTTTTGGCATTGAGCTTGAGACCATGTCTTTTGACACCAGGCATCTGTCTCAGTGAGGCCCTTTTGTAGGATGTCCACATCATTAGGAGTTTCAGTTATGGCTCCTAGTTTGCAGTCATCTGTGAATTAAGTTAGCCAAAGACCTTCTGTGTTATCATGTACTTCAGAGAAGTAGATACCAAACAGGAGAGGACCCAGGACCGAACCCTGTTGTACTCCACTTGTCACGATTCTGAAGTCTGATTTGGAGTCTGCTAGTTTCACAGTGTGAGTTCTGTCAGTAAGCCAGTTGGCAATCCATCTTGTGACATCGGGATTTATACCTAGTTTAGTGAGTTTATCTATAATTCCAGAGTGGGGGATGGTGCTGAACGACTTGGCGAGATCTAAATAGGCTTTGTAAACCACCTTACCCTCATCTATGGCTTTGGTGACTACTTCAAAGAAGTCTACCAGGTTTAGGAGACATGATCTGACTTTTACAAACCCAAACTGTGTGGGGTCCAGAGTTTGGAGATCTCCAATGTCTTTGTTTATGAGTTCCATGATGATACGTTCCATGGCCTTGCAGACGAGGCTTGTCAGGCTAATGGGGCGTTAGTTCCCAGGGTCTGTTGTGGCCCCTCATTTGTGGAGTGGGATAACTATCACAGTGCACCATTTAATGGGCACAAATCCTGAGGTGAGGCTATGATTGAACATGGTACTTAGGTGGGGTACCAGTTCATTCTGTAGTTCATGTAGAAGGCAGCCTGGGATGTTGTCAGGTCCCATGGATGCTGTGTTCTTGGCTTTGGATAGTGCGTTTTTTACCTGTGCAGTTGTGATTACAGGAACTTTGCATTCATCTGGTATAGAGATGGGCCCTTTAGGGGATGACAGGGGGTAAAGTTAGCACTGAACCTATCTGCTAGGATGTTGGCAATATCCGTTGGTTCTGCATATTTAGTGCCATTGTGCTGTAACTCAGAGCAGATTTGAGTGTTGCCATCGAGATTCTTGACATAGCTATAGAATGCTTTGTGGTTGTCTTAAGAATCTGTGGCAATTTTGTTTTCATAACTAGCTTTGGAGGATTTTATGAGGGATCTCAGCTTCTTACCGAGGCTGACCAGGGAGTTCCTCCAATCGTGGTATTTTACTCTTTCTTGCAACAGTTTCTTTCTTCTGTTGTAGGGTTTGTTTATGGCAGGGGACCACCAGATCAGCTTCCTTTTTTGGAGGAGAGCATCTTGGTTCTCATTATCTTTGATCATCCTTGTTTGAAAAATTGTTTTGCATTTGACAATATGTCATCTAATTATTATATATTTGTTGTAATTTATCCTTACTATTGTATGCTGATCAAGATATCTGTAGCATCACTTCTGAAAAAGTGTTAAGATGTTTGTAAAAGTAACACCTAAGTAAATGCAAACTGGAGAAGAATGAAAATGCAGATGAACTTATTCACCCTAGCTCTACTTCAATATACTTGTATTTTGGTAGCATAAAGCAAAATAGTCAATGCAAACTACAACTGTTCAGAATAATAGCATTTTTGTAGAAATAATGTATGTCAGATTATGACATTTTGATCATCCTATAATCCTTTTAGATTCCATAAGCCTTGTGGCCTGATGAGTTAATAATTTGATAAGCATACAAAGGAATTCTCTAGTTGCAAAAAAAAAAAATCTATTACGGTCTTCACCTTTGCGTTCTCCCACTAGACCTGTGATGGATTTACCATGGTAGAAAGAGAATTGTAAACATAATGATATTGCTGGTGTGTGTGTTGTTGTTCCTGAAGATGCTCTTGAATGTCATGCAGGTGTACTGCTGGCAAGTAAAGAATCCCAGGCCTTGACATCTACACTTTTGCAAGGATTGGGCTGTATAATGGAATGTCAGCTACATGTGCATTGACAATAGCAGAATGCAGATAAAGCATGGCATGAGACCATTATAATCCCTCAATTGTACTGGTCAATCTGTAATTTTTCAAGGCAGTGTCAAGAGGCTCATAGTTTGAATAGTATTGTCCACTAGCTGGTACACTACTACCTGCCATATTGCAATAGAAGCAACCATTGTTCTGCACCCACAGAGTCAATACCTGTCAGTATGTGACTGAACACATTTGCTACTGTCTCACGGGAGACCACCAGCTGGGGGTAGCTTGTTAGACTGTGTGGAGATGCTACTACTGATGCTCAATATAATCATGTATGGGCCAGCCAGCTTGTTCCTTACCAGTCCAGAAAGTTACCACAGGAGACATACAAGACTTAAGTGACATATCAACTGGATCGTGTTACAAATGTCATGCAAAGCACTTATGTATGCCATGAAACATTGTTGGAGAAAACAAAGATCTCAGTTTCCTTTTCAGACCAGCTTGGTGCTTAAGCCTGGGCCTTTTCAGCTACTGTCATCCTCTGAACTGTCAGTACAAAACGGAAACATATAAGTGCAGGACAGGGGATAAGAGGGTGTGAACAACACCCTATGTGAATTGACATCAGCAAAGCAAACCCAAGAAGCCATAAAGGTGTAGTACCTAGGAAACTGATAGTGTCAAGGTTGCTTTAATGACTGCAGTGGAACAGTCACATGGATTTATACATTTGTTTGTTTGTTTTTTCCTTAGAGTTGTTGCTTTTACTATGGAAGGTATAAGCCATGAGCAGTTCAACAACTGAACATGTCTTTAACTGGTTACTTTCGTATGCACATGAATATCACGGCTGCCAAAATGTCATCATGCTGTTAATATAACAATTTATAATACCATGGCCTTACAATATGTGCTGGTTATATTTTATGATGTTGCAATTGTTAATGCTGGCCAACCAGTTCATTAATAAAGTGCTTAAATTTTATTACTGCCCCTTTGATATAAGTGACTTGTATTAAGTGATAAGGTGATAAAGTATGGAATGGGTATAGCACACTACAACATACCAGATATATTTCCTGAAGGAATACCATACTTAACTGTAATTGAGGAATGTTAAGTGCTGGCATTATTCCCATGCTCAGTGCCCCACAGAGCAGCGCATCCAAGAGAAGCTAAATGCAAAGACAACAGATACATCAACATGCAGTACTGTGGTTCATAGATTTTAGCTTGTCTTAGCTCCATTTGCATAAATGAGCCACAGTTCACTCCAATAACCTTGGAATCACTATTTTTTAAAATGTGCTTAGCCAAGCTTGGGAATGTGTGAAATACATAAAAGTAAAATAACAAATACTTTCAATTGAAAATTAATGGAAAATTTGGCAGAGTCTATTTAGTTAAGAATACTGGTGTGAGAATTAAGCAATGACTGGGTGTGGGTATCCCTTGATTTAACCACAACTGGTGTAGTTTGATCACTAGGGAAATGTTATTATACAGTGAGAGTATTTAAGAAAGAAATTGTTTTCCTTTTTTTAACAATTTTATTGTATAATGGCACTTTAGTGTTCTTCTGTTTCTTCTACTCTGTAGCGATACAGTGCGCATATGTAAGACACATACATCTGTGTACTTGCACATTGCATCAGTACAGTGGTAGACAGGAATTTTTCAAATGTAAAATCTTTTTTTTTTACCACACACAAGGGATGTGGCAAAAATCTGAGGAAAATCAAGGGTGTTCTGCAAATTTGTGGATAGCTGAGGGAACTAGTTACCAGCAGTATCGACTGTACTGTCAGTAACCATACTTCTCAACTATTTACAATTTTGCAGAACTTCCGTATTTTTTCTAATAACAGTCCATCTATTAAATATCTTTTGGATGGCAAAAAGGAGCATATCCCAATAGAAAGCTGACTGCTCCAGAAGATTTAAGCACATTGACTGAGTGTCCAATTAGTGTACACATTTTGGAATACTAGTAACCTTTTATTGTATAATTCATTTATTTTGGGGTAAGGTACAGTAGATCTGTTCTACAGTGATCTGAATGACAGGAGAGGTAAAGTGTTAGGTGTCATTTTTTTTTACAGCTATGTACATGCTTATCAGTAATGTGTACAGAAATGCTTAGGGGAATTAAGGGTGTACTTTTTTGACAGTGTGCTAGATGTTTGTACTAATACACTACTTTAGAGCTTAAGCTTTACAAGTTTTCGTCATTCATGAATTATGACTGCAGTTAAATGAAATATGTGTGGAAGTCTGTGTTACTTTCTTGACGTATTGATGTAATCTGCTATTATAACATTGCACTTAAATTAGGTATTATGACTGAAAGTCTTGTTTTCATTCATTATGTTAATACTGGTATGCTTTGCACTGAATTTAGGTATTAGGACTGAAATGGAAGACCTGTCTTTTTCATTATATTATGGCTAGCATGCTTTGACACTGAACGTAGGTGTCAGGAATGTTAACCTGTACTCATGCATTCAGTTTGGACGATATTTCACTGTAGTGTTACTGGGCTGATGAGTAACATTTCTATGTGTAACTCTCATTTCACTGGGGGCATTAGTATATGTTTTTCAGGTGAATACATGATGCAGCAGCAGGGATACAGACAGAGAAGGGACAACTTCAGGCCTGAAGAGGGTCATGTCCTCTTGCAGGCTCTTAGGACTTCTACTTTCAGCTTTTCCTTGTTAGCGGCCTTTTTGGCAAAGGCAGGCCAAAACAAGATGAGAGAACTAAAGTGTGGAACCAAGTGATTCAGAACATAAATGCTTCTGGGGCAGGAAGTGACTATTGACACAGTGCAGAAAGAGCGCCAACAACATGATGGGGTGTGCTAGAGCAAAGGCTAGGCAGAATGCTTTAACTGATAGTGGTACCAGTGGAGGACTTTGAACATGTATCCCTTAACAGCTGATGAGGATCTGTTTCCATATGGGGAGATGACTACAACATTACTTAATATGCCACAGGTATAATCAGAGATAGTGTGAACACCAGCAATAACTGACCCCAACACCAGTCGTACTCATCCATTATTTAATTGTTAAGTTATTTAATTATTTAACATTTATTTACCAGGAAAGTCTGACTTGGAACAAAGCCAATTTTCAGCAGCAGCCTGGGGAGAAATGCTCTAGATTAGTGCATCCCTGATGGTAAAATGAGATAAACAAAAATACTGCAGAGAATAGCCAGGTGCATATTAGACATGACATTTCTTCTCAACATGGGCCTCCTCATTTTTCTTTCAGGCAGGAAAGTTGACAGGCTTTGCATGGTAATCATGCTCATCACCTAAGGTCACATTAACCATGTTATTACTCATTCCTTCAAAGGGTCAGCAGCAGAAACCAGCAGTTTCCCTGTGCCAGCACAGCAGCAGGATGCCAGCATCAGAATGGATGTTAATAATGATGTCATAGCTGTCATGTTTATGACAGAGGCTTAGGACGTGGGCACACAGCAAATGTACCAGAAGGATCAAACACCCCACAGCAGGTATATAATTCTGCAGGAAGTAACAAAGGGTCACACAATCAAGTAGATGAGGAGGCTACATTGCAGGCAGTACAGAATGAGACTCCATGGAGATGATGATCAGTGTTTGCTGAACTGTAGGAACACCGTCAGGAAGATGGTACCATCCCAGTGGTAACAGTGTCCACTGTAATTCTTGTGCAAATGGGTGCCAGGTGAATGTCCATGTCACATATAGTTCCTGACACATGGAAAGTCTTGGCTTACCAGCAGCAGGCGTGTCAGGACAGGTACAGACCAGTGCCAAAAAGAGTCAGCTAGATATGGTAAAAGTACTGCTTGGTGTATGTGAGGGTTTCCACCAGTATATGGGAAAGGCAGAGAACAGGGATGATGCCATTGTCACACTCATGCACAGTATAGTGATAGACACAGTGGCCAAATCCACCTCCATGAGCAAACTAGTCAGGACATGTAAGACTTAAGTTGAAAACACTATTAGATAGGGTTGAAGCCAGGGTACTCTCAGGACACATAGGGCAAAGTAGGCAACACATCATGTGATTCTTGGAAATGTACTGGAAAAAAATGTGGGGGACATAACCCATAAGAAGGCAGGCATGCCTCGTGAGCTTTCCTCTTTATGTAATAGAACCATTCAGTCAAGGTTTCAGTCATGCACCACTGTGGGATTAGTGTCTGTAGGCTCATCTGTATCCATTTAAGTCATGTCAGTGCAGGAAGTTCATTGTTTCATAGGTTCTTAGGTAGGTACTAGGCTATCAGCCAAAGGGCCTACGTAAGCCTAGCCAACAAGGTTCCCTGGCTTACGCCACCCAAGAAAGTTATTTTCCTGTGCCACTGTTGAGCAGAGACACAAAAGCGATCTCCGGGGTGTATTTCCTATTTCCCATCCACTCAAGATTTTTCTTGAAGAGTGCTAATGAAGAACTTTGCTTGACATAGATGGGTAGCCTGTTCCAGAGTTTGGGAAGTCTCTGGGACAGGAATCTATCCCTCGAGCATGTCCTGTTTATTGTGGTGGCAAGGTTTAGGTCCCTAGATGTGTAGCCCGGAAAGACTGGGATTTCTTTAAGTGTAGCATGTCCAACAGAACTGGGCTTGACATAGCTTTATATGTTAGACAGAGATCACCTCGGAGTAGGCAGTATGTTATGGAGTAAACCTGGAGTTTTTTGAGACAGTCAGTGTAGGACATTCATTTGAGGCCATTAATCCTCTTTGTGAGGTACGTCTGTGGCCTTTCCAGCTGCTGCAAATGTCTTGTGAGGTACATTCCAAAAGGGGCGTTGTACTCTATAATGGGTCTAATGAGTGTCGAGTAGAGGAGAACAATGACCTCTTTTTTCCTGGGTGAGAACCCTTTTATTATTTGGTGTGCCATGTAGAAGGACTTCCTGACTACTGTGGCGATGTGACTATCAAAGGAGAGACTACTGTCCACCTGGGTCCCAAGGTCTTTTATCACACATTCGGTGTTAAGTAGATTGCTGCCTATGTGGTAGTGAATGGGTACAGAGTTTTTACCAAAGGGGATGAAACTGCACTTCTTGGCATTGAGCTTGAGGCCATGGCTTTGACACCAGGCGTTTGTCTCAGCGAGGCAGTTCTGTAGGATGCCCACATCATTTGGGGACTTGACTATGGCTCCTAGTTTGCAGTCATCTGTGAACTTCATTAGCCAGAGGCCTTCTGTGTTAGCCTGTACTTCAGAGAAGTAAATACCAAACAGGAGAGGTCCCAGGACTGAACCCTGTGGTACTCCACTTGTCACTGGTTTGAGGTCAGATTTTGAGTCTGCAACTTTTACAGTGTGGGTTCTGTCAGTGAGCCAGTTGGCAACCCATCTTGTGACATAGGGATTTATACCTAGTTTAGTGAGTTTAGCTATAATTCCAGAATGGGGGATGGTGTTGAATGCCTTGGTGAGGTCAAGATAGGCTGTGTGAACCACATTACCCTCATCTATGGAATTGGTGACTGCCTCAAAGAAGTTGATCAGGTCCAGGAGGCATGATCTGCCTTTCACAAACCCGAACTGGGTGGGATCCAGAGTTTGGAGGTTACCAATGTCTTTGTTTATGAGTTCCATGATTATACATTCCATGGCCTTGCAGACCAGGCTCATCAGGCTAATTGGGTGATAGTTCCCGGGATCAGTAGTGGCTCCCCCTTTGTGGAGTGGGATACCTGTTGCTGTGAGTCATTCAGTGGGCACAAAGCCTGATGCGAGGCTATTATTGAACATGGTGCTTAGGTGGGGAGCCAGTTTGTTCTGAAGTTCATGTAGTGAAGTTTGAAGTCAGTGTCAAACAAACATGCCAGCACTTCATCATGATCATGGGCAGTAGCACCCCCAGCTATTCTTAGGGCATATTGTGTATGACACATGTGACCTCTTATAAGTCAGGGCCCACAATGTCAGTACTAAAAATATCATAAGGTACAATTCAACAACATCTGTTTGACATAAATAATATTTCTGTTTAAAGAAAAAAAAAAAGGAGAAGCTGCAAACGGCAATGTAGAATAATGTAGAATAAGATTTTGAGTCTACATGGTGTGTGGAGGATATATGCCTATTACAGCAGTGCAATAAATCCTGCCAGCAACACTAGCACTGTTGCCACATCACCCTCAGCACTGCACAAATGATGATTGCTGTTAATTCTAATGATACAAAAGATGGTCTCTATGGCAGAAGGAATTAATCTGATATGCAGTACCTTAATATAGAAAACAGTTAATTCTAATACATCTAAAAAAGTGCAGAGGCAGTAGGATATACCATAAGAAGTGTAAAATAATTTTACTTTTGTGGTAGAAGTGAAAACATCCTATAAACTGCAAAGTGGGGTACTGTTCCAGTACATGCTTACATACACACATTTCCTCCAGTTACTAACTCAAATCCTTCCTGAGCAATTCTCAAATAATGAACATTCCTGGAGAAGCAGTATTACTGCTAAATATATTACCTGGATATTTCACAGGAGGCTCTTAAGTGTACAACAATATAATACAAACTATCATATTCAACATTTTGCTTCCTAATAATGCAATTCACTGCACATATTTTGGTGAACAGGCAGGCATAACACTTAATGCAGGCTGCCACTAATAAAATATAGATGACGGTCCAAAAAAAAAAAAAACTTTAGCCATGTACCATGCACCAGTCTGGTGCATGGGGTCTCCTATCATCACTGGTGGAAAAACCAATAGTGGGAGCTTTCTGCCATTATGGGGCACTTCTCCACTAGACCGGCTCATAATCATGTTGAACAGAATGAAATACATGGTAAAGATCCTGCATGTAGTATCAAGGTCATACTGAAGGGCATCTTCCATCTTATCCAGGCAATAGAAATAGGTTTTCAGGAAGCCAAACACTTGATCGATGATAATCTTTCTCTGGGACAGGAAGGTGTTGTACTTTGTCTTGGCAGCCTAGGATCATAGTCTGGCATCATTAGCCATGGCTCAAGTGGGTAGCCCACAACAGATGGAGACAAGACAAAGGGAGAGGGAACACAAAAAGGGAAAGGTAGTTCAGTAATAAACAATACCCTTTCCAAACTGTAACTGATTATATAAATACAGTTACCAACAAGGTCACCATGGGATATCTTACCGTATGGAAAGAAACTGCAGAGTGAGTTTGTGTGCCAGAAAGGAGAGTCATGGGCACTGCTGAGATAATAGGTCAGGAACTGTGGAGGTATCCTCATGGCAGAACTCCGAGAATACAGTGTGTCCCCACACTGTCTCTGGAAGGTCCCTGTGAAGTATATTGAGGGGCTATTCATATCTTAGTATCCACAGGTATAGAAATGTCACAGATCCCTCAGTTCCATCTGTGAGCCATACAAACTCATTAAAACCTTTATAATAGCCTAGTCCACTCTAAATCTATCAAGAATTTCTTGATTATTAAAGTTATAATGAGTTGATCTGCATCTATACCTACACCTTCCTCTCTACTGTTTTACATAGTGTGGTGGCAGGCCTATAAATGTACAACTGTATAGGTCTAATGTTATTGCCTCCCAATCTTATGAATATCCGTACCTCTCAACTATTCAGCATTTTGCAGAATGTACAGATGTCCACCTCTTATGTTTGGTCTGTTCCTCATACAGTTTGTGTATTTTAGCAAGTCATTGAGGATCACAGTCACTAAGTAATGACAGACATTTGTTTCAGACTTCATATTCTTCAGAAAATGCAATCTATTGCGAAACCTATTACTTTCTCCCAATTTTCTATGATTATAAGAATGATGTTTAAAGTCCCCCTTAATATTTGTCCTTTGTCCTCCCATTATTTTTGGCATAGAGTAGGGACACCCGCATATTAACATTTTGGTTAGCATGACTGACACAAGGAGTTGTTAGGTTTTCCTTGGTTATGTAAATGAAATCACAAGATATGTTGTGTAGCTTATGGAACTTCAATTTTTTGTTGTATTTCTTGCAGAAATTATATCTATAGTAATGTAAGGGACATTGACCATTATCTTTATAACACATTGATATATGCTTAATGTGAAGTTTGCAGTGTTTTTTTTTTCCTGCAAGTATGTTCTCTGTGTCCTGTAACTGATTGATGTTGCACTTGCACAGGAAACTGAAACAGCAAGTTTTCACTTAGCATGAAGTAGCAGTATAGTGCTTAAGTACTTCAGCTGGGTGGTGCTGGACAAGATGTAGGAGACAACGTTACACAGATGTCAGGTATAAAAGTAAAATGAATTAATAGGTCCGCTACTAAGGCAAGTTAATTCCAAGCAGTAAGTATGTGGTGCCCGAAGAATGAAAGTCATCAGCAAAGTTTTAACAAGTCTGAAGTGCTCTTAGAGTGACTGTCCAGTGAGATATGAAACAAAATGACTTTCTTAAAACTAAGAGGTAGGTTGGAAAACCAAACACTAAACTAAGATGCATAGAATCACATAACATTTTTATATTATAATGGATATTCCAAATGCATTAAAGGGGGAGTCAGGAGGTATCTTCTTCCATACAACCATAATCTTTGTAGCAACTTTAAGTCAGGAATTTATCAGACAGACGAAAGAGAAATTAAACTTTTCGTGTATCAAGGAAGCAAGCTTGACTGAGCTCTGAAGTACTGCACAAAAGTCATGTCAAAACATGTTGTATGCTATACGACTGGTGTACTGCAGACAAACCAAGTCAAAGCATATTATATAATGTATGAAGTTAAACTTCTAGAGGGAAATGGACTTATTGAACATAATAAAACAACGGTATTAGATGTACAATTAAAATGTGTAGACCTTGTCAGAGCAGAATGTAGATTAATTGATTTAAATATAATGAAGAGTACAAATTCAAAGATGGACATACTCTGACCAGCTTAATGTTGTTGCGTCTTTTGGGTTATCCCGGTTAGGGGTCGCCACAGTGGAACTCCGGTCCGCTAATGTTTGGTAGTGGATTTTTACGTGCCAAGTTACCAGTCCTGATGCACAACCTTCAATGAAGGCATGCCCATTCACGCATGCCTCCACACAGAAGACGCTCTAGCTGAGAATCGAACAGGACAACGTCTTGCTGTGAGGCGACAACACTACCGCAGCACCACTACCAGCTTAATGTAAACATGCCAATTCATGTGTACATGCACATGTGCCAGAGCGTGTGTGTGTGCGTGTATGGTGTGTGTGTGTGTGTGTGTGTGTGTGTGTGTGTGTGTGTGTGTGTGTGTGTGTGTGTGTGTGTGTGTGTGTATTATATTCCAGAATATTTACAGGCATATGTTCTTCCAGTAGCTAATAAATACAGAAGCCATGTACCAAAATGGAATGAACGTACTCCTGAATCCAAGTTACTAGTAAGCGAGTGCTGAAAAAAAGGGTCAGTGGAGTAAGGAGAAATAGCTGTAGCACAATAAAATGGGTAAGTACCAATGCTTGCAGGACTAGCAGAGACAGACTAGCTACAGTGGGAGAAAGAAGCAGGGTGTTATCAACCAAGGTTTGTAAAAGGGCATACTTTGATTCAAACAGCATGTGCAAGGCAGTAGACAAAACTGGTTATCAGGAACTGTGTATGGTCTAGGCATTTACAATGGTGGAATTTGCAGTACATATATGGTCACCATGGACAGAGATGGTCAGAAGGCAGTGGTAGGTAATAAAGTAGGAAATGAGCTAGACTGTATGTCAAAAACATAGTTAGACTGAATAATGGACTGATCGGCACATGAACTAAGAGAAAGCAGTCAAGTAAGAAACATACTCAAGTACCGATGGTACACAGAACCAAAGGACATCAATGTCAAATAAAGTTAAAGGTGCATCGTTAACTCCTTGGATTAAATACTAAATAAAAAGGCCATTATGAGATGAGTTACTGCAGCTGAGCATGCCTCTATTAATGAGAAATGGCAAAAGTCTAGTCAGCCAGCCATGGAGAACATTCAAGTCGGTAACAGCAGAGAGAAACAGCACCCAAACCCAGACAGACAGGCAGTAGTAAAAACAAGAGTAAAACACTTTGAATGGATGTTATTGTATAGTAAGAAATTCACTTATCCTTGCAACAAATAAACTATTTATTCCATATTTACTTTAGCTAAAAGAACCTGACTGACCTTATATATTTATAGGTCAGCTGCTCATCTTAAGCAATAGATACAAACGTCAATGTGCCTCATTGTTATGCCCAGACTGGGTTGCGATGTCATAAGACAACAGTATGTATCAGTACCAAAGATAAGAAGCTATGGCAAGTAGAAAGAGACCAATCACTTCCTGTCTTTTTGGAGAGAAAGGAATACATCAAGTAAAGAGAATGAGTTGAAAAAGGCTGCTAAGAAGATTAAGTTAGGATTCTTGTAAGAGTACTGGAAAGAAGGGATGCTTATACTGAATACATGGAAGGACTGTACACTTTCTTAGGGATTCAAAAGCTGGCAAGAAGGAGCAGATCAGTGGTAACTGGTTACCCACCAAAGCAGATTTCTTCAGCAGTGATGCACTTAAAAACTTGAAAAATAATTATGCTAGGCAGTGAATGAATGCGATGATAAAGAGGAGGCAACAAAGTTGTCAGAGCAATGAACAGGGAATTCAGGCAGTGAGCAAGGCAGTTAAAGAGGAAAGTGATAGTGAGTGGGAGTCTGTGTCAGACAAATGGTGACAGGAGTTGTACAGGACAGAATAGAAGCTAGGCAAATGTAGAAGTGGCAGTAGTGAGTGAAAAAGTGTACTTATTAAGACAGTAGCTGCTTAGGAGGATAGGAGGCAAGATATGTTTTAATTAAAAAGTAGCAATTTAATTAAAATATTTAGTAAAATAAACTATGTATATATAAATAAAATTACAATTACATATACCTATATAAATGCATTATGTATAAATGCAAATCTAAATTATGTTTAAACTGCGAATTTAAAATAAAATAATTTATGCAAAATTGCAAATACATGTAAAACATCTATTGGATCCAGAAGGGTTAATAAATGTAAGAAAGGTATGTGGTATCACCAGCTATTATATTGATGTTGTTATATTTATATGGAATATACATAGTTTATTTTATTAAATATTTTAATTCTAATAATTTAAGTATTTATATATGTACACATAGAACATGCTGTACAGGTATTTACTTGAAGCCTGATGTCATGCCGTTTAGTACAAATGAATTTGCATAAACAGGTTTGAACTATGAATTAGAATGCTTATGTCTTTAAATTGTGATTGATGTGTGTTTAGTCAGTTTATGAATGGCTGCTTGGAAACTTCGAAAACTTTGAACTGTTATTTAAGGACATTTATCAGCCATTACCCTTGATCTGATGAAGCAATAATGTGTTATTGTGAAAGCGCTTACTGTTTGCAAAACCTTGGAATAAAATTAACTACTGTTTTTACTTTACTGGATTTATTATTGGAGCGTGTTTCCTTTGTCTGGGTTTTTTACATAAGTAATTAATTAATTAATTAATTAATTAATTAATTAATTAAAAATGTCATTGCATGACAAGCTTGAGAGGACAATGTTTATGAGTAATATATAAATAAAGCAAATAACTACTAGGAAGACGGCATGCACACATCCAAGGGCCTCCAATGCCTTCTCCAAATATTTGTGAATGATTTTTCACATAAATAGTGACACTTAGCTAACCTGGATATCTCATGAGAGCCAAGCACAAGTGTCTGACCCCTAATGCTGCATGTGATATACATTTCCATCATGCAGACGCTTACATTTCAGTTGATCAGGCTCCCAACATATTACAGGACTGGTGAGCTATCATTGACTATGCATTCCTACCATCCTTCTCTGGTTGTGTCAGCAGCTGGGTCACCAAATGATCCTGGATCTTTCTGGCCTCTAGTCAGGACCTAATCCTATTGCAGCATAGATTCATCATATCCTGTTATGTATTTCAGACATTTATGCATCAGCAGTATTTATGTCACCCTTTCGATTATGACTCTAATTGATTCTGATTGGAATTATTGTTAAAAACAAATTTGTATATGGCTGGACCAAAAAGCCCAAAGCCAATGGATTAAAACTGCAAAGTCATGCAAAATACACTAATGCCTGTTGGGGGGTCGCTTCCAGATTTCCATTAAAGTAAATATGCCAGCTTAGATGTACAATAAATGCAGTTGCTATAGAGTTTGAGTTTTGTCACTTTCTGTCTTGCAGTTTCAGTCCTTTCACTTGTCCTATGATCAGTCTTCAGTGCTGAACCCATTATAATTACAATCTTTATAGGTGATTTACTTTACTTTTTATTATTTAAATATTCACTTATTTATCTGTTTACACTTGGTGATTTGATTAGTCTAATTATTTTAATCTGAGACTGCATTTGAATCAATTTGATCTTAGGTAGGTTAGGTAAGATTTTTATATAGTCAGGAAGCTAAGTCAGGTTCATCTTGATTAATATAGGAATCCTTGTGATTCTAGGGGGTTGTTTTCAAATTCTATTGTGTATTTGTATACAGTCAGTTTATCAATATATCAGAAGATGTTTATTTTAGATCT
Source organism: Protopterus annectens (assembly GCF_019279795.1). NCBI lineage: Eukaryota > Metazoa > Chordata > Ceratodontiformes > Protopteridae > Protopterus > Protopterus annectens. The sequence goes on along the minus strand of NC_056729.1, from coordinate 627,201,002 downwards.
GTATATGCTAGATGAAGGAAACTTTATTTGTAAATCTGTATCTTGGAGGTTTACTTTCTACATGTAATTTGATAATTTATTGTAGGACTTTACTGTGATTTTCATTCATAATTATAGCAGAATAGTGTGATTTTGCATTCAGTCATATACTGCACTCTTATAAATACTTCAATCTTTTATTTCTCCAAATGTAAATGGTTTGAATAGAAATCAGAAATGGGGTAGGCTACTGTTTTTTGTTTAACTTAAACAAGGCCAATGTTATGATTTACAGGAGATATGTCTTTTGAAAAAAGGATAATTGGCAAATTGAATATTTTAATCTACAAGATTTTATTACCCTCAACTTAGAAAAAATGAGTTGCTGTATTAGGGGAAAATACTCACTGAAGCCCATGTTGTCCTCTTGTAATGGAGGAGGTAAGATGCTTCCTAAAGTTATAACTGACACCAAAGTTTATATCAGCTATTATGTATTCTAGAAAATACTAAAAAAAAAAATTACTGTATAAGAAACCTTCTTTTACCAGCAGGGTATCTTTATTGGACACTAAACCCTAAAAATTCAACTGTATCAAAATAAACTAGAGTACTTGCAAAAGCTAAAGGATATCAAATTTGAATCTGAAAGATATTATTGATTTAAGAGATATTGATTCTTTGTGTTTACTCATTATTAGTATATTTTTGAATTTGGATTAGAATTGATAGGCCTTACTTATCATTTTTTATAAAACGCATTTGTCTAAAATTTAGTATAAGAGCATAATGTTGAATTAATGTAATGAACTAACATTTATTTAAAGTTCCTGTTGCATTAGAAAAAAATGAAATTAAAAGTTATTCATCATTCAGCTAAGATTAAATAAGGTAGCAAATGAATGAAAAAGAATTCATATCAAAAGCAAATTCAAGTAATTAAAAATCTACTGATAGCAAAAAAAAGCAAACATGGACACCCCTTAGAATGTGAAATCTCACTACAATTATTTCTATAAATATAGATTTGTCTATATCTAAGGATATGGTTAGCTTTCCAAATATTGATAAATAGTTACATGAGACTGTAATTTTATTAAAGAAAGAAAGTGAGACTAATTAACTAATTACAAGTATAAATTAAAATAGTCAAAGTTCCTGCTCTGAAACTTATAAAAAATTGTACCTGGTAAATGACTATTATATCATAATTGGCTAATAATAGCATCACTAATGAATAAATGCCCTTATCCTGGAAATACTACAGTAATAATTCAACTTTAAATGAAGTTAAAAACTGTATGAAAATCTGTATGAAATTGATATAAGCCAATTTTTATTAAATGAAATCAACAATTATTTATGTTTATTTTAATAAAGATATTTAAATACTTATATCAATTCTAATTCAGAAAATAACTGTTTTCATTTTCAACAAACTTAATACAGTATTAAAGGATACAAGTCCAAAGAATTAACATTAATCAGATGTAGATGCACAGAAAATGATTTGTTGAAATGGTCATATCTTTTCAAAGTTTTAGAACTATTTCATTTTCTAATTGACTTTATTCATTTTATCAGTCAACTGTATCATAATATTACAATATATAAAGTGGTGTCACTACTTTCAAAACAATTAGGATGTTGTTCCATTCATCCATCCATCCATCCATCCATATGTCCATCCATCCATCCACAACCCATTTTCCCATTTTTTGTACTAGGTTCATAGATTCATAAGTAGGCACTAGGCTATTAGCCCTAGGGCCTATACAAGCCTAGCCAAAAAAGGTACCCTGGCTTTCGCCACCCAAGAAAATTATTTTCCTGTGCCCCTGTAAAACAGAGCCACAGAGGTGATCTCTGGGATGAATTTCCTATTTCCCATCCAATCATCAAGATTTTTCTTGAAGAGTGGTAATGAGGAGCTTTGTTTGATATAGATAGGTAGTTTGTTTCAGAGTATGGGAGGTCTCTGGGACAGGAATCTATCCCTCCTGCAAGTTCTATTTATTGTGGTGACAAGGTTTAGGTCCCTAGAGCATGTAGCTCGGAGGGATTTCTTTAAGTAGAGCATGTCCAACAGCTCTGGTTTTGACATAGCTTTGTATGTTAGGCAGAGATTGCCTCTAAGTAGGCGATAAGTGATGGATTAAAGCTGGAGTTTTTTGAGACGGTCTGCATAGGGCATCTGTTTGAGGCCAGTAATCCTCTTTGTGGGGTATTTCTGCAGCCTTTCCACTTGCTGTAGATGTCTTGTGAGGTACATAAAAGGGGCATTATACTCTACAATGGGTCTAATGAGTGACGAGTAGAGGTGAACAATGACCTCTTTTATCCTGGATGAGAAACCTTTTGTGATGAGGTGCGCCATGTAGGATTTCCTTACTACTGTGGCGATGTGATCAAGAGAGAGACTACTGTCCACCGGTGTCCCAAGGTCTCTTATCACACTTTCAGTGTTAAGTAGACTACCACCTATGTGGTTGCTCATGGGTACAGCGTTTTAACCAAAGGGGATGACAATGCACTTTTTGGAATTGAGCTTGAGGCCATGGCTTTGACACCAGGCATCTTTATCAGTGAGGCCCTTTTGTAGGATGTCCACATCATTAGGAGTTTCAATTATGGCTCCTAGTTTGCAGTCATCTGCGAACTTTATTAGCCAAAGACCTTCTGTGTTAGCCTGTACTTCAGAAAAGTAGATAGCAAACAGAAGAGGACCCAGGACTGAACCCTGTGGTACTCCACTTGTTACTGGTCTGAAGTCAGATTTGGAGTCTGCTACTTTACAGTGTGGGTTCTGTCAGTGAGCCACTTGGCAACCCATCTTGTGACATAGGGATGTATACCTAGTCTAGTGAGTTTATCTATAATTCTAGAGTGAGGGTTGGTGTCAAAAGCCTCAGCTAGATCTAGATAGGCTGTGTGAACAACCTTACCCTCATCTACAGCTTTGGTGACTGCTTCAAAGAAGTCAATCAGGTTTAGGACACATGATCTGCCTTTTACAAACCTGAACTGGATGGCATCCAGAGTTTGGAGATTACCAATGTCTTTGTTTATAATTTCCATGATGATATGTTCCATGGCCTTGCAGACCAGGCTCATTAGGCTAATGGGCCTGTAGTTCCCAGGGTCCATGGTGGCTCCCCCTTTGTGGAGTGGGATAACTGTCACTGTGCAACATTCAGTGGGCACAAAGCCTGCAGTGAGGCTATGATTGAACATGGTGCTTAGGCAGTTATTTCTGTAGTTCATGTAGAATGCAGCCTGGGATGTTGACAGGTCCCATCAATGTTGTGTTCTTAGCTTTGGAGAGTGTGAGTTTTACCTGTGCAGCCATGATTGCAGGAACTTTGTATTGTTCCAGTATACAGATGGGCCTTTTGGGGGGGGGTAAAGTTAGCACAGAACTTATCTGCCAGGATGTTGGCAATATCAGTTGGTTCTGTATATTTAGTGCCATTGTGCTGTAACTCAGAGCAGATCTGAGTGTTGCCATTGAGATTCTAGACATAGCTATAGAATGCTTTGTGGTTGTCTTTAAGGATCAGTGGAAACTTTGTTTTCATAACTAGCTTTGGAGGATTTTATGAGGGATCTCAGCTTCTTACTGAGGCTGACCAGAGAGTTCTTCCAGTCATGGGATTTTACTCTTTTTTGCAGCAGTTTCTTTCTTCTGTTGTAGAGTTTGTTTATGGCAGGGGACTATCAGATTGGCTTTCTTTTTTTGGAGGATAGCATCTTGGTTCTGTTAGGGATAGCATGATCCATGCACTTGTGTAAGTGCTTATAAAGTGTATTGTGCAGGATTCAGCAGTTGTGCCTCTATTGTCCATCTGCATGAGTGTCTTGAAGTTTGCCACTTCTGTCTTAAGAAAAGTGTAAAGTTGTCTTTCGGGAAATTTTTTACCATGGTTTCCCTAATGGGGGCTGGAGTCGGGATGTGGATGTCTAGGCTAATTAGCTTGTGGTCAGATCTGACCAACGAGGAACTGACCTCTGGAGTGGAACACCAGTCGCCCATGTTGGTAATGACCAGGTCTAGGGTAATGCTGTCCCAGGTGGGGGTGTGGATAAGTTGATCCAAGGCGTTGGAATTTATGAATTCCAGAAAACGTTGAGCAAAAGAGTTGGTGCATGAGTTGTTTTCCCAATTAATGATGGGGTAGTTGAAATTGCCCATTATTAGGGTGTTGGGTTGTACCCTATTATTTTCCAGTGTATCAAGAAATGAGCAGTGGGAATCCTGGCATTCGGTGGAGGATCTGTAGCAAGTTACAATTTGGATTGCGGTCTTACCCAGAGTTAGTTCCACTTGGATAATCTTGGATGCGTCATGCTGAGCAACTAGCCTGGAGGTGTGGATATCCTTGATGAATATGGACACGCTTCCACCTTTAGTGTTTGGTCCAGGTTAGGTGGCCAAAAGGTGTAGTATGAATTACAGCCTGATAATGCAGGGGTGCTCACTGGAGCCTTGAACCAGGTCTCTGTCACTGCACAGATGCTGATTTTCAGGAGTGCTTTGTGTGAGTGCATTTTTGAGGTTTAGACTTATAGCATTAAGTAGCCTTGCCCTCAGATTTTGCTTGCTTGTACCAGTTATGGTGGTGAATTTGCCATTTGAACCTTGCCTAAAAAAGGCACTATAGGGTTGGCAAGAGCCTTAGCCAGTATCTGGAATCCCAAGGGCGACAGGTGCAGGCTATCTCTGTCAAAGCATCATGGTCTGTCAATCATGTCATCCCAGGCAGATAGATACTGGATTCCCTTAGAATGACACCAGAAGCTTAGCCAATTGTTGCAGTCAATCATTTTGTCCTTGTACTGTGGTATCATTCTGGGGATGGCAGGATGCTACTCAGGGCTAGGGTCATACCTGCCTGGGCTACAAGATCGGAGAGCTCCTCCATGTTTCTTTTCATGTAGTCCAGGGAGGTACATCTCAGGTCATTCACACCAACATGGACAATGATAGAGTCATATTTGTACTTGTTGTGGAGTGACTTGAGTGCTTGTGTTATGTGGTGGATCCTGGCACCCGACAGGCAGCTGAATGTAATTTTCTCCTTGTTCAGTCTGGTAAGTGTGACATCAGTGTGCCTGACTATAGAGTCACCTATGAATAAAGTGTTTGGCATGTTGGCTTACCTTAGGGGCTGTTTTTGGGTGGCACACTGGTGTTGTCAGCTATGTGTTGCTTTGGTTGTGATTGGTGTTTGTTTGCGTTTCAGCTTTGGAGGTCCTCATTGCTTGGGTAGGTTAATGTTAAGGGCCTCCGCATAAGTGGGTTTCATGTTACTATGTGTGGGTGTTGATGATGTGGGTTTTGTAGGGATATGTGTTGCTTAAGGTGTAGTGCAGATGTTTTCCTTCTCCTCTTGACTGTCTAGTACAGTCTTGGATGGAGAGAGCGTTACTTCCAGTTTGGCTATGTAATTGCATCTCTTGCAGCTTGTAGTATTTGGTGGTAGGAGGAGAGGGTTGTCTGTGTACATGAGGCAATTGCTACATTACCCCAGTATGCCCAGATTCACCAGATGGACAAGAGATATCACTGGAAGCTGACCCTTGGACATGCCTGACTAGGTGCTTTTCAGTAAAGTACAAGAGCTGTTTTTCCTTACCTTGGCAAGGTAGTTGCAACTTTAGGTTGTTTAGTGCTTACAATTGGATTTTAGTGCTTGTATTAGTTGATGGCTACTTTAGTGCTTTCTAGCAGTTCTAGATCAAGTGCTAGTCAGAGGGATTCAGATTTTAGTGCTACTACTGAATAAACAGCAGGTTCTAAGGGGAAATTTGAAGAGCAGACTTTCTGACACAGGGAATAGTTTAACCCAAGCTAAGCAGCACAGCACTGTGCGCAAACATGGGTTTTAAAGCAGGAAGTTGAAAGGGATAGAAGCAGCCTAAAACAGCCAATAGTACAACAAACTAGAGCTGGAAACCACTAAACTAGTGATAGATAGGCTGTTCAGAGCTTATCACTGCCACTGATAGGCTGCAAGACTTCTTTCTATCTCTGGAAGGTCTGGTTCACTCACAACATAATACACAGACCTAAAATCAGCAAATCTGAGATCTGGACTATACTGGTTTCAAGAAAGTTGGGAAACAAGGAGGCAGATAGGATTTTGTAGTAGTTTTTTTTTTTCAGAAATAGGGAGGCAGAAAATGCAGGATTAAAACACACTTATAAGGCTCTAAATGGTTAGCACACTTAAGTGTGTAGCCTGTAACAGTAAAATACAATTCAAAACAGACGATCTGGTAAAGTGCAATGTAAAAACCTGCAGAAATGAAATAAAGTAATTTAACACAGTCACAAAACATGTACGATAAGGTGCGACAGGTAAAAATAAGCAGAAACAGATCTTTTGATCAATTAAAGTCTCTCTCTCTCTCTCCTTTCTGCAGCTATAATTCTCTGCTGGACACCCCAAGAGGATCCGCTGAGGTAACACACAAAAACATACTTGGAGGCTCTAAATAAAAATCTGCCTAAGCAGCAGAGACCTCCAAAGCAGACATCCAAGCAAACGCCACCCCAAAACAACACACATGCGACACATAGCTCACAAAGTCAGTGTGCCAAACAGTCACAGCCCTTAAGGCCAAATAACACACCTGAAACACTTGTGATAGGTGATTCTATAGTCAGACACACTGATGTCCTGCTCACCAGGCTGAACAAAGAGAAGGTCACAGTGAGCTGCCTGTCCGGCACTAGGATCCGCCACATAACACAAGCACTCAGGTCACTCCAAGGCAAGTACAAATATGACTTAGTCATCATCCATGCTGGTGTGAATGACCTGAGACGTACCTCCCTGGACTACATGAAAAGAGACATAGAGGAGCTCTCTGATCATGTAGCCCAGGCCGGTATGGCCCTGACCTTTAGCAGCATCTTACCCTCACCTAGAATGATGCCACAGTATAAAGACAAAATGATCAATTTTAACAATTGGCTAAAATTTTGATGTCATTCAAATGGGATCCAGTGTCTGTCAGCCTGGGATGAAATGCTCAACAAGCCACGTTGCTTCTCTAGGGATGGCTTGCACCTGTCACCCCTGGGCTTTCGGATATTGGCAAAGGCTCTTGCCACCCTCATAGTGCCTTTTTTAGGCAAGGCTCAAAAGACAAACCCACCTCCATAGTCAACGCAAGGAATAAGAAACTAAGAGTAATGCTGCTCAACGCCAGAAGTCTAAACCTCAAGATGCATGCACTCGAAACCCTCCACAGTATGGAGAATATCGATATATGTGCAGTGACGGAAACCTGGTTCAAGGCTCCAGAGAGTACCCCAGCAATACCTCATATCATGCTTTTCGGCCCCAAAACTCGGACCGAACCACAAAAGGAGGAGGAGTATCCATATTCATCAAAGTTACCCACACCTCCAGGTTAGTGGCGTTGCACGAAGCATCGGAAACCATCCATGTGCAACTAACAGTGGGCAAAACTGTGCTTCAGTTTGTAGCATGTTACAGACCACAATCTCAAAATCAGGAATCCCACTTGGCTTTCCTGAGAACACTGGAGAATATGAAGATCTCTCCAAACACCATTATATTGGGTGACTTCAATTACCCAAACATAGATTGGGAGCATTACTCAAGCCCCAACACCCTAGCCCAAAGTTTCCTAGAATTTATAAACTCAAATACTATGGAACAACTAGTCACTACCCCCACAAGAGGGGAACACATACTGGACCTGGTCATCACCAACATGGGGACTCTATGCTCCATACCAGAGGTATACCCCTCATTGGTAAGATCGGACCACAAACTAATCTCACTGGATATCCACATCCCGATCCCACCCCCAGCCCAGAAAACCACAGTGAAAAACTTCTCAAAAGTGAACTTCACACTTCTCAAAACCAAGGTGGAATCCTTCAAGGCCCTCGGACCAATGGAAACTACGGCCAAAACAGCAGAATCCTTTATAAACACATTCTATGGATACCTCCAGGAATGCATGGATCATGCTATCCCAAACAAAACCAAGACCCAATCTTCCAAAGGCAGGCATCCAGTCTGGTGGACTCCAGCCATAAATAGACTGTACAACAGAAGGAAGAAGCTACTACATGATACAGCAAAGTCCCAAAAAGGGAAGGCATCTCTGATCAGTACTAGCAAAAAAACTACGTTCCCACATAAAATCCTCCAAGGCCAGCTTCGAGAAAAAAATAGCACAGGATACTAAAGATAATCACAAGGCTTTCGTTAGTTATGTTGGAACTTGGGAGGCAACTCCCAGATATGCACAGAGTTAATCCAAAATGACAAAAAATACACTGAACCCACAGATATTGTTAACATCCTGGCAGACAGGTTCAGTGCAAACTTCTCCCCCCCCCCCTAAAAGGGCAAATAACTATCCCAGCAGAGTGCTGCCCCCCAAAATCTCAGATGCTCAGGTGAAAGCCGCCCTCTCCAAAGCAAAAAACACAGCATCAATGGGACCAGATGGTGTCCCGGGTTGTGTCCTACATGAACTACAAGAAGAACTAAACCCTCACGTAAAGCTGCTGTTCAGCCTCGGCCTTACTACAGGATATGTACCCAAAGAATGGCGTACAGCAACAGTGGTCCCACTCCACAAAGGTGGTGCCTCTACGGACCCTGGAAACTATCGCCCCATAAGCCTGACTAGCCTGGTCTGCAAAGCTATGGAGAGGATCATCATGGAACTCATTAACAATGACATTGGGGACCTACAGATACTGGATCCTACCCAATTCAGCTTTGTCAAGGGCAGATCCTGCCTCTTAAACCTGGTTGATTTCTTTGAAACAGTCACCAAGGCCATAGATGAAGGGGAAGTTAGTCCACACAGCCTACCTTGACCTCGCAAAAGCCTTTGACACAATACCCCACTCGGGCATCATAGATAAGCTCTCCAGCTTAAATATAAACCCCTACATCACAAGATGGGTTGCAAACTGGCTCAAAGACAGAACTCACATGGTCAGGATTGCTGGAGTCATGTCAGACTCGAAACCAGTTACAAGTGGCGTCCCACAGGGCTCAGTCCTGGTACCTCTCTTGTTCGGTATATATTTCTCTGAGGTACAGGCTAACACGGGAGGACTGTGGCTGACCAAGTTTGCAGATGACTGCAAACTGGGCGCCATAATTGACTCTCCAGCTGATACAAGCATCCTCCAAAAGGGTCTCACAGATACGGATAACTAGTGCCAGAGCCATGGCCTGAAGCTAAACACTAAAAAGTATATAGTCATACCCTTTGGCAAAAACAAAGTGCCCACAAATTACCACATAGGTGGTAATCCATTAAGTACAGAAAAAGTAATTAGGGATCTGGGTACCCAAGTTGATAGTAATCTCTCCTTTTACAACCACATTGCCAAAGTGGTTAGAAGGACCTTCTATATTGCCCACCTTATCATGAAAGGATTCACATCTAGATCAAGGGAGGTCATCATACCCCTTTATTCATCCCTCATCAGGCCCATAATAGAATACAATGCCCCATTTGGGATGTACCTAACCCGACACCTGCAGCAACTTGAAAGACCCCAAAAGTACCTCACAAAGAGGATTAAGGGACTCAAATAGATGCCATATGCTGCTCGGTTAAAGAAACTCCAGCTCTACTCAGTTGCATACCGCCTACTTAGAGGCAACCTATGCCTGACGTATAAAGCTATGTCCAACCCGGAATTAATGGACATGCTTCACCTCAGTAAATCCAAATTCCTTAGAGCTACATGCTCGAGGGACTTAAACCTCAGCACAGAAATAAACAGGACATTCTGGAGGGACAGATTGATAACGCAGAGGCTCCCCTCACTCTGGAATAGAATCCCAGTCCATGTTATGCAGAGCCCCTCACTGACCATCTTCAAGAGGAATCTTGACTAGTGGATGGGTGATCGTAGGTTTACCCCTGGGATTATTTCTGTGTCACTGCTGGACAGAGGCACAGTAATCTAACCTTAAAAAGGGCACAATAAACTCAATTCAAAGGGAGCGTAAGCCAAAAAACTCTGGCTAGGCTTGTAAATGCCCTAGGGCAGATAGCCTAGTATGAACCTATGAACCTATGAACCTATACATACAAGGGCAAACCAGGGCAACACAGGTTTTAAAGCAGGAAGTTGAAAGGGATAGAAGCAGCTCAAAATGGCCAATAGTACAACAAACTAGAGCTGGAAACCACTCCCCTAGTGATAGATAGGCTGTTCAGAGCTTACCACTGCCACTAATATGCTGCAAGACTTCCTTCTATCTCTGGAAGGTCTGGTACAATCACAACACAATACACCGTCCTAAAATCAGCAAATCTGAGATCTGAAGTATACTGGTTTAAAGAAAGGTGGGAAACAAGGAGGCAGATAGGATTTTGTAGTATTTTTTTTTTTTCAGAAATAGGGAGGCAGCAAATGCAGGATTAAAACACACTTATTAGGCTCTAAACAGCTAGTGCACTTGAGTGTGTAGCCTGTAACAGTAAAATACAATTTAAAACAGATGATCTGTTAAAGTGCAATGTAAAAACTGGCAGAAATGCAGTAAAGTAATTTAACACAGTCACAAAACACTTATGATAAGGTGCGGCAGGTAAAAATAAGCAGAAACAGCTCTTTTGATCAATTAAAGTCTCTCTCTCGCCTTTCTGCTGCTGTAATTCTCTGCTGGACGCCCCAAGAAGATCCGCCGAGGTAAATACAAGCGCATACTCTGGCAAGCACAGGTTTTAAAGCAGGAAGTTAAAAGGGATAGAAGCAGCCCAAAACGGCCAATAGTACAACAAACTAGTGCTGGAAGCCACTCCCCTAGCGATAGATAGGCTGTTCCGAGCTTACCACTGCCACTGATAGGCTGCAAGACTTCCTTCTATCTCTGGAAGGTCTGGTCCACTCACAACACAATATACAGTCTTAAAATCAGCAAATCTAAGATCTGGACTATACTGGTTTAAAGAAAAGCGGGAAACAAGGAGGCAGATAGAATTTTGTAGTAGATTTTTTTTATTGTTTTTTTCAGAAATAGGGAGGCAGCAAATGCAGGAATAAAACACACTTATAAGGCTCTAAATGGCCAGTACACCTAATTCTGTAGCCTGTAACAGTAAAATACAATTTGAAACAGATGATCTGGTAAATTGCAATGTAAAAACCGGCAGAAATGCAGTAAAGTTACTTAACACTGTCACAAAACATGATAAGGTGAGGCAGGTAAAAATAAGCAGAAACAGATCTTTTGATCCATTAAAGTTGGGGTATCACTTCAGCAGTGACAATCACCTAGTGAAGGTTCACACCATTAGCTGGCTATCCCTGCTGCTGCTCTTGTTCTTCCTTGCCACACACTCACAAGCACACTCACCACTAAGGCCAATTAAGAGTGTCCAATCCACCTACTACATGTCTTTAAAATGTGGAAGGAACCTGGAGCAGCTGAAGGAAACTCATACAGGTACAGGGGGACATGCAGACTCTACACAGAAGGAACCCCAGCTGTGAATCAAACCAGAGAATCTCTTGCAGTGAGGCAATAATGCTGTCTACTGTGCCACTGTGCCCACCCCAAATAAGAGTTCATTATCCCCAATATTTTTGTTTTAGCTTGATAGCAATTAGCTAATTCTTTTAAACATAATTACTCTATTACAGGCTACATAAATGATATTATGGTGGAAACCAAAGCTTTATTATTTACAGGGGACAGTCCTTTAACAATGTCTAATATATTAATAAGTATATTGTCCACATAAATTATGTGTGATTGGTATATTAACTAGCTTAAAATACAATACTACTAAAACTAAATCTTTACAAATTTGACATAAAAGTGGTGATTTAACCTTGGATAAATATAAACATAATTGGAAATGCAAGAAACAAATTTGCATTGACTTAGCTAATTTGACTAATATAGGCACTTATTTATATAACTTAGATTAGTATCCTAAACTGAGTTAAATAAATTATTGCTAATTCATCAGAATTACTTTCACATTTCACCACTCCAGCAGCATAGAAGTATAAAGCCCTAACTAAGCCCAATCCAGCCTGGTGTGATTAGCAGCTCGGGTGACTAACAGAGTGTCAGGGAGGGACAGACATGCCCATCCCATGGGGAAGGTATTCATTGATAATGATCCCTCAAGGGAGCTATGGTCCAGTGAGGTGAGTTGCCCTCAGATGAATCAATGATTGCAGGAGGTAGGGAGTGGGTAGGGCATCTAAAAGTAACTTGCCCCAGGACTGAAAAAGTGAAAGCCAAGACCCCAGAATGCCCTCAGGATTCAAAACTGGCCACAGACGCATCAAAGTAAATCCAAGAGTAGGAAACAAGCTGGTGAAAAACAAAAAATCTTTGGTTAATTAAAATGATACTCATATTCCACTTATTACTGTGATTTAAATGTAAACAATACCAAAGAGATTATCATCAACTTCAGGAAAAGAAGAATAAACCACCCAGTGCTCAGGATCAATGGTGAGAGTGTAGAGAGGGTTAAGAGTACAAAAGTCCCGGCTGTACACATATCAGAGGATCTCTCGTGGTCAGGAAACTTCAGCCAACTGGTCAAGAAAGTACACTAACACCTCCACTTTTTAAGAAGGCTGAAATAAGCTAAGCTTCTATCTCATATTCTCTCCACCTTCAACAGAGATGCAATAAAGATCATCCTCAACTGCAGCTTCACAGTGTGGTTTCGAAGCTGCACAGTTACAGAAAGGAAGACACTATAAAGAGTGGTGAGGGTTGCAGAGAAAGAAACAGGTTCCTGACTTTCATTGATACATCTTTATTCTGCAAGAAGCACCCAAAAGGCCACCAAAATAATACAGGACAACATGCATCCTGCACATGGACTGCTTAAGCATCTGACATCGGGTTTGAGATATCGCAGCATCCGCTGCAGGATTACAAGATTCAGTAACAGTTTCTACCCTACAGTGATTAGACTTCTGAACACTGGCACTGCTCCAAGGGTTACAGATATATAATAAGTCATTTTTTTATTAGTGCAATATATACTTACATATATTCCATGTCAGTGCAATATTTATTTATTATATCCATAGTCAGCATTATTTAACTCACTCAAGTGCATATTACACAAATAACTTAGGCATTTCAATCTGTAGTGTGTTTTGTTTTACTTTAGACAGGGTAGTTAATTTAACTCAGGGAAGGTATTCTTTTCATAGGAGTGCTGGTAAATGTCTCTGCTCTTTCTTGCATGTATTGGGACTAATATTGTATTTGTTAGTTATGTTTATTTCTCTACTTGTGTGTGTTGTTTCACTTTCCTTTGTATTCTCAAGAATTGAGCTGATGCATGAAATGTCATTTAGGCTACAAGTGTGTAGTTCTAAATGACAATAAAGTTTACTTTGACTTTGACTTATTAAATTGTTCATACAATCTTGTTATTTCCAGTAGAATTTATATCATCCAAATGAAGGAAGTTGTTTTAATTTGTTGCCTTCTCTTTCCACAAGTCAGAAATTTCTACTAAAAAATACATTAAAAAGTGAGAGAAATTTGAAATACATTTCTTGATATTGAAGCTTACACCTTGGCATTTATATTTAAGGTAATAATGAATTACGGTAATTGATCACATGACTGCAAAAAAAGCACTTACACTTATCCTTATGCAAAAATAAATTGAAAAGTAATGGCTCAGAAAAATGTGATTAATATTAAAATTATAATTTAACAATATTCAATACATTGTTCAACAAGAGGTTTGATACATCTATATATATATATATATATATATATATATATATATATATATATATATATATATATATAGATATACATGGATCTCCTTCTATTACTTGAATAGACATATCAAATTTTATTTTCGTGAGATAAAAATCAGAAAAATAAAATACCTGAATGGCAATTTTTTCTCAGGACAAGTAAACACTTGCCCAACATGCCCTTTTCTACACTGTAGTGCAGTCCTGGAGTTGGTATATATAATTAGGGGGGGGTGTGGGCATAACCCCCCACCAATGTGGGTTTTATTTACTCTGGTGTGTGCCTTGTTGAAGTTTAGACAAGTGTTTATTTGGTCTGAGAATTTTTTGCCATTCAGGTATTTCATTTTCACGATTTTTGGTCCAAATATGGCCATTTGAGTACTAGAAGTAGATATATATATATATATATATATATATATATATATATACACACATATATATATATATATATATATATATATATATACATATATACATATATATATATATATATATATATATATATATATATATATATATATATATATATATAGATATATGAGTCTACTTCAGACCATCAAAACTCCAGATCGTCGAATAACACATCATCAAGATGAATAGAACGAAACGGCATAGTATCAACAACCAACTTCATCAAACTGAAGGTACTTCTTGTTTCTCCACTATCTATTAAACAGAATGGAGATGCTGTACATGCATACCTCACTGGTAGATATGGGTGTGTTGTGGGTGTTTACCCTTGTCTACAATGTAGTGCAGTCTCAGAGTTGTCATATTTAATTTGCAGGGGGTGTGGGGAGGTGCTGGGGGCACAGTCCCCCTGCAAAAATGTAGGATAGGATACTGTAGGTTAACAGTGTTTTGGGTGGTGGGTATGATGTAGGTGGAGTTTGTGTACTTTTGTTTTATAGTCCAGGGCTGCTGGTTCAATGTTTACAGTTTTCAATGCTTTGCGGTTTTACTGAATTCATCTTGATGATGTGTGACTCGAAGATCTGGGGTTTCAATGGTCTGAAGTAGACCCATACATATATATATATATATATATATATATATATATATATATATACAGATACGTGTGTGTGTGTGTGTGTGTGTGTGTGTGTGTGTGTGTGTGTGTGTGTGTGTGTGTGTGTGTGTATAGATAGATATATATAGATATACTTAATATATTTAAAAAAATAAAACTTTTTTTTAAAATCCCCTAAGAAATATATATTTTTAGTTAATATGTTAAGATTTATGAATGTAATAAATGAGAATAAAAGACAGCAAGAGTGATATATGACTGACAGAGACTCCAATTCAGAGACAAGATAAAGAAGAAAGAAATTGGAAACATGTCATTAACAGCTCAACGCTGTGTCTTTGAATCAATTACTGCATTGTTAGACCTCACAGCACTAGTCCTCTCCTTAGCAACCCATGCATCGTATTAACCAAGGTACCTGCTCACATTAGCATACAAGCACACAGGCACACAGATAATACACACACACACACACACACACACACACACACACACACACACACACACACACACACACACACACGTGCATACATACAGATAAACATACATTCATACAGTCTCAGCATCCCCTACCTACTTTCTGAACTTTGACTATCTAGACAGACAGAGACACACACACACACACACACACACACACACACACACACACACACACACACAAACATACTCACTCACACATACATTTAGATTCATAATTCTCCTACCTGACCCCTTAGCATGCCCACCCAAACAGACATATGCACAACTGCATGCAAACACAAGCACACACGCCTACATATGCATGTTCACACATCTACACACATACATATTCTGACACCCCAATCCCTATGGCTTTGATGGATTTATATGCACTTTGTCTAGTCCTACAGGAATGCATGGGTGAATTGCATTATCTTCACAACATTCTCTTTCCTACTGTGCAAAATTTTGCTGAAGAATGTGGAGTTATTCAGGCCCCATGAACATTTAGAGGGGAGATCACATGTATAATTAGCATTAGCCACTCCCCCAGGCTGCGTGATTAATTTACAGCTTACCCCAAAACACCAGACTCCATTCTGAGATACCCTGTATAGGAAATAGCTCTCTGAGAATCAGAAATGTTTGATATAATGCAGTACCCTTCTAAGATAAATATTTCACATTATACCACAACTTTCTGAATCCAAAGAATAAAGCATATATTACTGGCATAATTATCTGGAATTTAGTAAATTGTTATCCTTAGCTGATATACAAGCATTTAATACTCAAAAAGGTGATTGTCAAAAATTTAGCATTTGACCATTTTTATATCTGACAGGTTGCAGAAGGAACCAACTTCTGTTAAAAAGATATTCTAATTTTTTATAATTTTAGTTATAATTTTGAAAAAAAAAATCAGTCACAATATTGTCAGTATATTACAAAAATGTTGTAGATATCAGATCTAGAATCTTTCATAAAATGCTAATAATTCTTGCTTGAATTCTGATGAAAGGTCTATCATTTTGAACTCTTCTGCTTGGATTACTTCTGCTCTTTTTTGAAAATTATTTGCATGGAGGTTTATTTATAGAGCTTTTTATACACACATAGATTATGTAGAATGTTTAATAAAAACATTTCCATTTGCTGGAGATTTCACAGTAATGTAAAACTGGATTGCTAATATATGCTTTATGATTCTGATGTGACAGACAAACATCTGGTTGATGTTTATGGGCCATGAATGTTCCTGACTTGCAGTTCTGTCAATGGAGAAGCCTGATCGTCAGGATAGAAGTAAATGGTTTTTGGCTCACCCATCCTGTTCAGAGGGTGTCATGCAGTTCTTGCTTTCCAGTGTGGCACCCAAAGTAGAAGCCTGCAAAAACTTCACATGACATTACTGAGAAAAATGTGGGGTGCAGCTTCACAAATGGCAGCTTTTGTTAGTAAATATGAAAGGGTATGCATGCCCAGATACTGTAGATGGCCTTAGGAAAGTCCTCTGGTTATGTAGGTGCTGATGTTTCCACATGGGATGGGCTAGGTCTATATTGGATTGCTTCCTTAGCCTCCATTCAGCATGATGTGAGCTGATGATTAGTGGGGTTAAAGTTGAGTAGTTCTGCATTCAGAGACCACATAGGGATTGTATATGACCTTGGACTGGAGGGGATGCTGGATTAGCCTGGAGATAAGAGGCTTCTATTTACAACAGTAGACAACTGGATAATGAAATGGTAACAGAGGCATAAAGGACACTGGTGTCTGCTTGAATGATAGGTTCTCCTGATGGAGCTTCTCCATACTGCACTGGTAATATCTTTAGAATGGAGGATGGATGGATGGGATAGCTCTGACAGGAGGGGGCTTGATAGTAACATGAACTGGGCAAAAATTACCTAAAAAACATGTATGGACACGATATTATTAAAATCCATATTTTTTTTTAATGGTCTCATGCCCACTTACTTCAAATCTAATATAAGGTCCTTACTTAATTACCAGTCACAAGAAAATTTATAAGAAAAAGATACAGTAAGCTTTTTCCTACTCTAGAAATACGTGTATGTAGTATTAGTCCAGTTTACCACTATAGAAACTGTTCAAAACATTTTTAAATACAAATACTAGCATAAACTGGGGAAGTTATATGAGAAATTTAAGAAGAAGAATTTATTGGCATCATCATGACCCTAAAATTATTTGTTAAATTATCATGCTTCAGTGCATTTTGATATTCATTTTATTGTTCGTGTTTATTTTTCTGTTTTGTACATTTGTCTGTTGCCCTTAATTATATCTGAGGAAATAAATATTTAATTACAATTTACTGTGAACCTTGGATCTAAATGATGGTCACTGCAACTGTGACACCTTGATCCTGTGTGCAAAAAATGGGGAAAGGATGTTAAATAATTTTGTTTAATGTTCTTATTTGTAGTTGCCTTTTTAAGACTCAGACTGGAAGCACTAACTAGTCAAGTGACATGCTGAAACTCACAGAGTAGGCAAATAGATGCTGAGGGGATCAAATCCTAGACAACAGGAAGTAGCTTGTTAACATCAAAATCCTTTAAACTTTGTTCTAACTTCCAGACCAAATGAGACTGAGTTTGGATAGTTCTTATTCATCTTTATAAGATTAAAAAAGAATAACATGCATCATATTTATATCAGTATAGCCAACTGGCTGATCCATTCATTTTCTTTATTTTTTATATTTTTTGTAGGTTTCTCCTGTGATGGAGAAGAGCTCCTAAGAAGAGAGTGTGGTCATTTTTATGGGCTGACCATAGATGCTTGCCAAGCTGCTGGATGTTGTTGGAGAAGTTCAACTGCTGCAACACCTCCTTGGTGCTATTATCCAAGAGGTATTTTAAGGAGTTAAATTTAAATGCATGTATTTATTTGTATCAAGGGAAAAATTGTTAGCATGCTAGTTATTTTCTGGAAACAATAACATCAATCTGTTTTAAGAATAGTTGCATATTATTCATTGGGATTTCCATGATGTAACTTAAAGGAACTGTGGTACTTTGTGGTGCCACTGATGAAACATTAATAGAGTACCTGACACAAGAATTAACACAAAATATTTTTTAACATTTGTAAACTTAGATTTATACACACAGCTTGAGCACATTATGCATTAAGACTTTGCATCTGCATATAAATACACACACACACACACACACACACACACACACACACACACACACACACCAAAAATATGTCCTTTTTTGTTTGTTTTCGCTCCTTCATTTTCTTCAGCCATCTATGCCTCCCATCTGTGGTACTTTTATTCCAGAGTGAAGTCATGGTAGGGCCATCTACCAAGCAGTCTTCAGAGGGCATTTTATTCCTACACTTTATATTTCTCTAAGCTTGCCCAGTGATGCTTGACAGATAGACATGCAATGAGCTTAGCAAGTGGCATAAGCAAGTAGAAGACCATGCCCACTTTAAAAGTAGGTACTTCTCATTAGGTTCTCTAGTTTCCATCAGGAAGCATTAGCAGAATGTATCGCGCCAAGACAAATGTCTCCACCCTTGCAGCAGAGGAGTGAGAAAAGAGAGGGCAATAGCTCTCCATTTCCCCTTCTTACTGTTTTCTTGGTTCATCTAGCATATAGCAGATTTTATCCTATAAACATACACCCCCCAAAAAACATTAAGATCTTCCTTTTTCTGATGCTAATTGTAACTGAACCCAACAAAAGAGCAGGATGATGTCTGTTCTCCTATACTATAGCCAGACTATGGAATAACCTTTTATCTGAAATAACCCAAATTGACCACATAAAACTTTTTAAAGTAGCTCTAAAAATACATTATCTAATCAATCCATCCTGCACCTGCCTCAGGAGCAAACCACCTAAAACGGTACTTTGTACCAAATACAAAGATGACAAAACTTTGCAAAACCCAGTCTTCACATTAATCTACTGTACTACTATACAGGATACTATAATTCTTATCTGATAGTATTTATTTCTTAGTCCATTCTTTTTCTATTGATGTAACTTTATAAGCTATTGTAAGGATTTTTCTAGTTCAGTTTAATGTAAATCTCAAGAAATGTAAATTGTAATATGTTTTCTACCTGTTATACGTGTTATACTTTAAGCTGTATTTTAAACATTGTCATTCTCTATAATGCTTGTGGAGCTTTTTTCCCCGGGCCTCCACTGAAAATGGGTCTCTGACCCAGTGGACTTTCCTGATTAACAAATGTTAATAATAATAACAACAATAACCTCTTTAATGAAGCAATCTTTGTGTCAAAATCAGTGCATACTACTTTAACTTTCTGGCAGATATTAGAATATACTCGTTACATGTGTAGTCTCTCTCTCTCACACACCCACACATACACACACACACACACACACACACACACACACACACACACACACACACACACACAAGTGCAAGAACGCAGACACACATACACCCACACATACACAAACACAAACACACACGAGAACGCAGACACACATACACCCACACATACACAAACACACACACACACACACACAAACACACACACACTGTAGGTTTACAAATTATCGTATGATGCTTGATTCACAGATCACACATAAGCATAACAAGGCTTATAACTGCAGCACTCACATGTGTAAATATTCTCATGGAACAGACTTGAGAGATCACCCATGGGATGGAGATGGTGCACTAGAAGCAGTAGAATCATTCCAACATCTGGATATCTCAGTGCTCTCCACACCATGCCCATCTTTAAAACAACTTTTGTTAATATGTGCTTTCTGATTATGTTGTGTAAAAAGCTGCTTACACTATGAACAAGTAAACCAAGAAAAAATGGAGTTTCAAAGTCCAGCCCAAGTTAGTCTTTCAGAACAAACCAGTGCAAGGCTTTCACTAACCAGTATGAACCCAGTTGACAATCTGGCTCTAGTTACTGCAAAGCCAAATTTGTTTCAAGAGAGCATTGTGCAGTTTGTTGCTCCCAAAATGCCTAGCAGGTCCACTTCAGCTACATAGACTGTAGAAGGGACTGTAACTAGTGTTAATAAAGATACTGTCTGAAGTAATTCAACCCAGCTACAGTTCACATGTAAACTCTCTTCAAGCCTTGAGGCTATGGAGGTGCAGATAAATTAAGTAAACAATGTGACTACGGTGGATACAGACTCATCTCAATATTTGAATACAGGAATTTGTATTTGTTGTACAACACAAAATGGGTTGCAAGGGGATGATTTTGTAGTGGCAGCATTCTCTAGCACTGCAACAATGGCTTTGTTGGATGTAATTATACCGCTATTAACCTAGTAACATAATTAACTGAGTCTAATAATGCCTCCTACAGCAACTATGAAACTAGAATGTCAGTCACTTTTTACCAAGCTGGACTGATTACATTTGACAGCATGAACAATCCATTAAATGAGAAAGAAACTTCAGAATTTGAAAGCAATTTCTTAATCTTAAGCCATTCAAATTCAGGAGATGTATGCTATATAAGCTAATCAACTGGAAACAGCTGAAAATATTCAACATGTTAGTCAGTTATTGCATCAGAGCAATAACACTGTTTGCAAATTTCAGAGCTGCAAAGTCAAATAACTGGATTTTGAGGCCCATGAAATAAGGATAAATAAGAAAATGGTATTCCAAAACTTTTAGAAAAACTTCTGGGTATTGATTAATCATTAGGTGCTTGGTGTGACATCTGGACAGAGGAAGGAGGACAAGGAGACCTGGTAGTTGAATGAGGAAGTACAGGAGAGTATACAGAGGAAGAGGCTGGCGAAGAAGAAGTGGGATTGTCAAAGAGATGAAGAAAGTAGACATGAGTATAAGGAGATGTGGCGCATGGCAAAGAGAGAGGTGGCGAAAGCTAAGGATAAGGCATATGGAGAGTTGTACGAGAGATTGGACACTAAAGAGGGAGAAAAGGACCTGTACCGATTAGCTAGACAGAGGGACAGAGCTGGGAATGATGTGCAGCAATTAAGGGTGATAAAGGATAGTGAGGGAAAGGTACTCACAAGAGAGGAGAGTGTGTTGAGTAGATGGAAAGAGTATTTTGAGAGGCTGATGAATGAAGAGAATGAGAGAGAGAGAAGGTTGGATGATGTGGGGATAGTGAATCAGGAAGTGAAACAGATTAGCAAGGAAGAAGTAAGGGCAGTTATGAAGAGGATGAAGAATGGAAAGGCTGTTGGCCCAGATGACATACCAATGGAAGCATGGAGGTGCTTAGGAGAAATGGCAGTGGAATTTCTAACTAGATTGTTTAATGAAATTTTGGAAAGTCAGAGGATGCCTGAGGAGTGGAGAAAAAGTGTTTTAGTACCTATCTTTAAGAATAAGGGTGATGTGCAGAGCTGCAGTAACTACAGAGGGATAAAACTGATTAGTCACAGCTTGAAGTTATGGGAAAGAGTAGTGGAAGCAAGGTTAAGAAGGGAGGTGATGATTAGTGAACAGCAGTATGGTTTCATGCCAGGAAAGAGCACTACAGATGCAGTGTTTGCTCTGAGAGTGTTGTTGGAGAAATACAGAGAAGGTCAGAAGGAGTTGCATTGTGTCTTTGTAGACTTGGAGAAAGCATATGACAGGGTGCCTAGAGAAGAGTTGTGGTATTGTATGAGGAAGTCGGGAGTGGCAGAGAAGTACGTAAGAGTGGTAAAGGATATGTACGAGGGTAGCATGACAGTGGTGAGGACTGCAGTGGGAGTGACAAATCCATTTAAGGTGGAGGTGGGATTACATCAAGGATCAGCTCTGAGTCCTTTCTTATTTGCAGTGGTGATGGACAGGTTGACAGATGAGATCAGACAGGAGGCCCCGTGGACTATGATGTTTGCAGATGACATTGTGATCTGTAGTGAGAGTAGGAATCAGGCTGAGGAGACTCTGGAGAGGTGGAGATATGCTCTAGAGAGCAGAGGAATGAAGGTCAGCAGGGCTAAGACAGAATATATGTGTGTAAATGAGAGGGAGGGTAGAGGAATGGTGAGGATGCAGGGAGTAGAGTTGGTAAAGGTGGACGAGTTTATACTTGGGATCAACAGTTCAGAGTAATGGTGAATGTGGAAGAGAGGTGAAGAAGAGAGTACAGGCAGGGTGGAATGGGTGGAGAAGAGTGTCAGGAGTGATTTGTGACAGACGGGTACCAGTAAGAGTGAAAGGGAAGGTCTACAAGAGGGTAGTGAGACCAGCTATGTTATATGGGTTGGAGACAGTAGCATTGACAAAAGGCAGGAGTCAGAGCTGGATGTGGCAGAGTTAAAGATGTTAAGATTTGCAATCGGTGTGACTAGGATGGATAGGATTAGGAATCAGTATATTAGAGGGTCAGCTCATGTTGGACAGTTTGGAGACAAAGCAAGAGAGACGAGACTGCGTTGGTTTGGACATGTGCTGAGGAGGGATGATGGGTATATTGGGAAAAAGATGCTAAGGATGGAGCTGCCAGGTAAGAGGAATAGAGGAAGGCCTAAGATAAGGTTTATGGACGTGGTGAGAGAGGACATGCAGGCGGTTGGTGTGACAGAGCAAGATGCAGAGGATAGGAAGAAATGGAAAGAGATGATCCGCTGTGGCGACCCCTAATGGGAAAAGCCGAAAGAGAATGATTCTCTGTCTCTAACTATCTTTTGGAGTTGACCAAGGTAACAAATATGCCTGACTATCTAACATAAAAGTAAATACAACAAATAGACAGTTCTCACAACTTTTTTGTATTAACAGTCATTGATATTCATTTACTTTCATCTTATGAGAAGATCCTTACTAATCAGATGCCATGAAAAAATCTCAGGGTTCTTTTAAATCAAGCTCTTCTCAGTTTTTCTGGATTTGCCTTCTTCTGATATATCAAGGAGGAAAGCATTTAATCAGTGGTAAAAAATATAGCAATAGTGCATTAACTCAAATGTTGTGTTTTCTACATTAAAAGTGAGTTATAAAGACCTGACTTTTATTTCTGCTGCCAAAGAGGTCAAAACAAAATATAAAGTATTGAATGTATAGCACAGAAGTACTTCATGAGCCTCAGTCTAGGGGAATCTGTAATAACTAATGCCTTCTCTTTCTGCTGCTCTTATTTGCTATGTTATGTATCATAAGTTTTTTTCTTTATTTGTGTGTATATTTTGTGTGTTAGAGAATTCCTCCTGCTGCAAGTACAAATTCAGCTTAAGGAATACATGTGTTAATCACATCTATAGAAGTAAATGTTATAAATTATTGCATAGGAAGACATAACCTGAATAAGTTACAGCACGTGACTGCATTGTCTGTTTGCAAGAAATACATTTAGATGCTAGTAAACACTCAGAGCTTTCATTTTTAAATCTTTTAAGCTAATTGTAATTATCTGTAAACAACTAACTAATTAGAGTATTATTATTTTTACTCTAGACATTAACGTCCCTGACAAAATTCAAGATAATGAAGTCAGAGTTATTTTCAAAGAAAGTACTTCATCTCTGTTACATGTAATAATTTTAGTTTACTTTGTTTCCTTGTTTATAGCATATAGAACATAATATCATTTTAGCTTAATATATCAGTTGTATACTTGACAATTTTATAAATAAAGGAAAGAAATTAGACTGCTTAAAATTTTAGATGCATTCAGCCTGCTTGATTTTTGAGAAAAAAACAAATTTCCCCAAAATTCGGTTGTTATCCATTTATACTTCAAGACCAAAAAGAAAGCAAGGCTGAACTACTTTTTTGCTCTCCTCTGAGATTTTAAATGGTTATATAGACATGGCAATTCAACTTACAGTCCTGTTGAATTATGCCTCAGTTGTTTTGAATAAAAATTTCCTGGAAATAAAAGAATGGAATGCACTGATATACCATAAGCCTGTTTCCCTCACTTCATATTGCAATTCCTTTTCACGCCAAAATGTGATTACTTACCCAGCTACACTTGTCTAAATGCCTTAAGCCCCTCCCCACCCTTATCTCATTTCCTCCCAATCATCCCTCCCTCCATTTAACCCTTTCACCTCCCCAACCCACTTAACTCCCACTAATATAGCCATCTAACCCCTCTTGAAGATGTCCCAGGACAACTTGATTTGTTGCCAAACCTCATTTGTATTAACCCAACTTATCTTTAATTTTTTTACAAAATGTCTAAATTTTCTTTAAATTATTAAATGATTGTCATATTCTCTGTATCAATTAATTGGCCGCTGTGCTGCAGCAGTTAGCATTGTCGCCTCACAGCAAGAGGTTCTCTGGTTCGATTCCCACCTTCTGTGTGGAGTCTGCATGTCCTCCGTGTGAATGAGTGAGTTTTAAAGACATGCGGGTAGGTGCGTGTGCCTTCTGTGAAGGTTGGGCACCGGGCTGGCAATTTGACACCATAAAAACTCCACTGCCAATCAATCTGCACACCGGTGATCTGCTGTGGCGACCCCTAACAGGAGAAACCAAAAGACATTGCTATATACCTTGTATCAATTCTTAACCAATGTTTTTTATTATGTCTAATTTGTTATAATTATTTAAACTGCAGGTGTTTTTGTTTTATTTTTGAAGATTATTAAATTATTGTTCTTAAAATGTTTTGTAATAATCTGGAGCTTTCCTGCCCGGGCAGCTGCTGAAAATGGGCTTCTACCCTGTTGGACTTTCCCTCTAATCAAATGTCAATAAATATAGAAAGAAAGAAAGAAATGTTTTGCAGTTTAACAGAAACAAGGAATTGTTAGAGTATAAATAATCCTGAGAATTTAATAAAAATCCATGTAGGTTTTGTGCTAAGCCTAAACAGAGTTTGTGTGGAGAGCAGCAGCACTAATTACATTGCAGCAGCACTAATTACATAGGCATGTTGCGCACCACATTTAAATGTAAATGAATGCAGTTTAATTTGCTGGCCAGGAAATTATGTAAAACAACATGGACACAAGTAGACATGTACACCTGTTTACCTATGGGCAAATTATGTCTGTGAGATTGCATGGAATGCCACAATGATTGCCAGCATAATAAAGCAATGGATATAATTCCAACACATTACATGAAAGTGTATACAGTGCATTGTAGAAACCTATGTCAGGCATACTGAATAACAGTTGTGTAAATTATCAATAAGGGCACATAGACTGCATTATAAATAATCAGGAGAAGTGTGTGCATTGAAAAGGGACACATAGATGAATTGTAAGAATGAACACAGGGAAAGGGGACAGGTGAAACATGATAATGTACAGCAGATGAGGGCATGTCAATGAAGACAGTTGTAGCATAAACACTAATCACATATTGACATGATAAATGGCATCTGTTACTCTAACTACATGATTCTTGCTATATTGACATGTATCCTGCAAATTTATAATACTTTTAGCTTAAGTTTTGCTGGTGCTAAAACTTCAAAAAATAATCAGAACCTCTACCAAGAGGCAAGTCACTAGTGGAGTCCCCCAGGGCTTGGTACTGGACCATCTCCTTTTTGGCATCTATTTCTCTGAAATGTAAGCAAATGCTGAAGGTTTATGGCTGACCAAGTTTGCAGATGATTACAAGTTGGGGGTTATTACTGATTCTCCTGCAGACACTAGCATTCTTCAAGAAGGCCTATCTCTGACCAACAAACGGTGCCAAAGCCATGGTCTTAAACTCAATGCTAAGAAATGTGTAATTGTACCCTTTGGGAAGTCATCCATCCCAGCTAATTGCCATGCTGATAATATGCCCCTAAGAGGTGACCCATCTATGCCTAGCTTACAGATCCATCTAAGCCTAGCTTATAGCTTACAGGCCATCTGCAAACCCCACACTTATGAATCTCCTACATATTTGTAAGTCAAAGAGTACCAAAAATACAAGGTCTAGGGACCTGAATTTTCTGTGACTTAAACAGAACATGCTGTAGAGACAGATATGTGTCCCAGATGCTACCCCTCCTATGGAACAAGCTTCCCATCCATGTGGAGCCAAGTTCATCTATTACCCAGCTTAAGCACAACTTATACCAATGAATGGGGAATAGAAATGTACACTGGGCCTGGTACCCATGTTCCTTATGGACAGAGGTAGCTTATAACTGCCTGGCCCTCAATGTCCTATTTGGATACAGAACATCATTATTCTTTCAGGAAAACGTGGCTAGGCTTAGCAAGGCTCCCCAGATTGCTAGCTTAGTAACAATCTATGAATCTATGAAAACAAAATATTTTTTTTTCCAGAGCTTTCACTCGGTATTTGGGATACCAACTAATTTTATTTGAATCATAAATCACAGATTCATCATTTAGGTGGTTAACTGGGTTGTATCTAAAATATTTAACTTGACAAGTACCATTTTTTGAAGAAACTTGATCCTACATGTATATATCACAACAAATTCACAATACAACCTGCAGAGTTTTATATAATTTAAATGGCTGTATCAAGTCTCCAGTTTTATAAGGCTAGTTATCTACAGAGAATACTGTTTTTTCTTTGGCTTGCCAAACATTTTGCTTTGCAGCAGTTCATAAAATATATTACTTTATAAGGTGCTGCTCTGATTCCTTGTTATGATTACCTATTAAACCTTCTGACTTCCTCTAATAGACTGCATATAATGAACAGTTTATGGTGAGGAGTCCATATATATTTGAGCTTTAAGTACTTTCCCGAAGGCACAGAACTATAGGATGAGATCAATGTCTTATATGCCAGAAAATATTTCTGCTACATTTTCATGGCTTGTATTGCACTCATGAATAGCATCAGATCTGTTGCCTCTCTGCACAAGTAGTTACAGTACATGTGTTCAGTAAAGTGAATACTGCATGGGCATCCTGCACTGTTAACCATTAGTATGTGGTTTAAGCTTTATGCCAAGGTTGCTATATGTTTATGGGCCAGATTATAATCATAACTGTTCTGACTCATGTCAGCTGTGTGTGGCACATGCAACTCAGATGCAACTCAGGGAGGACAGTCAACCATCCTTTATATCCTTTATAGTTGCTTACTCCATTTGTAGTACAAAATTAGTGGATAGATATATGCTACAGAAAGATTGAAATTATGGGCTAGAGGTAGTTAAAATGAGACACCCTAGTAAATCCTTCAGTAATATAATTGTGTTTTAATCTATGGTAAAAGCAGGTTTGAACCAGTAGGTGTTGCTGGAAATCTGTATTGACAATTATTCAGAACAGAAAATGAAAGAAAGCAAGACAATAAAAGCAATGTATGGGATAATGTGAGGTAACTCACCCCCAGGTAAATAGCTGATATAAAGAATAGTAAGCTAAACCTGTCAGCTTGTTAACTTTAATGGGAATTCAGTCCTTCACATATGAACTGATCATCAGTCAGGTTAGGAATTCAGTAAAAATTCCACTTAGAGTGGCACTCTTATCTTTGATCACTATATGAAGCATATCTAGCAAGTGTATGATGAATACCTTGGATAAATTTATGCCCTCATTTCCTTTAAGAGGTACTGATAAATAACGTGATATAAATTATCTGAGTCCAAGCATCTGAAAGAAAAAACAGGATCAGGTTGGCTTAAGTAGCAGCAAAGTATGTTTTTAAATGGAGGAAATGTATGCAAAACAACTTTGTGATAAATGTAGAAACCATGCCAAAATTATCCATACTGATCTTGTCAAGAGAGATATATGGCTGTTGTCAGTCTGAAAATATTCCTACTTGAGTATTCAAAAGATATGTGCCTTACGTTATCTGTTTAGAGACTGATCTCACAGGGCACTGTAGAAGAAATTCGGTCCGGCAATATTCATTTCATTTCTACTGTATGTATTAACCTCTCAACATCATTTTTAATGTATAGTATAGCTCAGAGTGTCAGTTCAGATTATAATTAAGGATTGGTTTAATGGACAGATTCTTGAATTTAAATTTCTCTGAAGCTAACTAAATTTATTGCTGTTGTCAGAAAAACACAGAAAGGGGTGCACATAGAATGATAACTAAACATAATAGAAATGTTATACTTGTCACATTGCTGTTCCTCTCAGGCCGGCAATTATAGTATCTCTATAACTCCCATAACCACATTTGTGTCTGTTGTTTTACACTTTCAGATTTATGATCAATGAAACTGTAGGATACACCACGAGAAGTCCAAGGTAATGAAAACGTTCTTCTTTATTCAAACAAGAAATATAAAACTGAGGATGAGCGCTTTCGCGTGCACCATGCACGCTTCATCAGATCTAATTAATGAATATTTGTCTTGACTTTATATAGTCTAGGTGAATCATTTAGACAATCACAATCAACAATCAGCACTCTAGCTGAAAGCATTTCCACCAATTAAATTTTAAAGTGTCCTGGTGCATTAAAAAGATATAAATATATTTTATCTTCTTGTTACTGAAAATACTCAGTATATCAAGTATCTTAATATTAATTAAAAACAACATGTACAAAAAACATTTCTAATGCCTGAGTTTGACAGTTATTGAACCTAACTGACTTTCTCAAAATCTTAGTAAAAAATGCAAATCAACGCTGTGTTTCACCAGCAGCAGCGTTTACAAGTGTTTACAATACAGGATGTCATGCTTGCGACAACCGCTATTAAAATAGCGTAGCCGAAATGTTGCAAACAGTTGCTTAATGTATATATACATTGTGCACTAGTTTATAGCAAAAATATGATACTGAATGAAACATTCAAACCTGTTAACTGAAACTCAATGAAAAGTTTTTTGCCTTGCATAATAAAACTTTAGATAACATGATAGAACTTATTAAGATTGTTTATAACTCATAGTTCATCATGATTGACATCATACAAATAAATGGATATGCTTCATATCAATATTTTACCTAAAATATGTGGAAAATAAGATGTAAGAAATAAATTCAATTGAGCTGTGAGTCAACAGATCCATAAAGCATCCAATCTATAATGTGAGCCTATTCTTGATGCTCGCTCAGTAAACGCAACGTCTAAAACTAAATTTGGATAAAAAACTAGAATACATAACATGAGTAGTTCCATCTAAAAAATATTATCTGTGCAAAAAATGTTATCTATGCAAACATTTTTTTAAAAAATTGCACAAAATCAAAGTACATGTTGTAGCATAATCCAGTCTGAGATTCTATTATGACTGTATGTCTGAAACTCCAATTGCTATAAATGCAATTCATAATTGAAAATATATGTGAAAATAAATAAATATAATAAAAATGTTTAAGAGTATAAGATTTTATAATAAATCAATAACTTATTAGATATTGCATCTGTTGTGTAATTCATGATTGCAATTACAATGTCTATCTATCTCTAAAAATTATCTCATCTGTAATAACAATAGATCTGCTTTGGGAACCATCAAAAAATATATGTACATACACAACATGCTCATTCCTATAATAAAACATCATCGTTGCTCCAAGATAGGTTTTAGGGAGATATAGTTGTTTATACCTGGTGCTTTATGTGCTCCAGATCTGAATATCCAATCTAATTCTAGTCTTGCTAAATGATTGATGTTATCTCCCATCCTTAGGTTTGATTTGACTGTTTGTAAAACCCTAAATTTAAATTCATGTGTGGGATTTGAGTTAATATGCCTAGCCAGAGCGTTTAATTCATTTTTCTTTCGAATATCATATATATGATTATATATGCGTTCCTTGAACTTCCTTTTTGTGAGCCCAATGTAAAAAGCTTCACATACTGTACAATTTGCCATATAGATCAGATTCGTGATATTGCAATCAGTATAACCTCTAGGTTTGAATTCAGAAAAACCTTCTGGATGCTGATAATACTGTGTAGCTGTTATGTAATAACACATGTTACAATTCATGCATGGAAATGTGCCACATTCTAGATGCCCCTTATCTGATCTTTCATCTATTTTGTTGGAGTCAGTGGAGAAAATAGTTTTTAGATTGTCACATGTGCGAAATGTGAAGGAGGGTGTGTTACCTACCAAACTCTGTAAATACTTCACCATAGTAAGCACATTCCAATGCTTAATTATTATTTTCCTAATTTCAGCATTGTCGTTAGTATATTTCATCATATATCTGATCCTATTATTGTTATGTGTCCCTCCATTATATGTGGCGCTTGTTATCTGTTGTCTACTATCATTAAAATCAATTTCATTCAACCTGTTAATGTCTGTCTCTTGTGAAGAATAAATGACATCATTTTTTATTTCCTTAACAAGTTTTGGGCAATAACCCCTCTGTAGAAAAAGTTATTCCATCACTTCAGCTTTTTTGAATAGTGTCGACTGATCCTTACATATTCTTATTAATCTGATGAATTGACTCTTTACTACCCCTGCAAATACATGTCTTGGGTGCATGCTACTGTAATCCAACAGTGTGTTCTTACAACATGTTTTTCTGTAGAGTCTAGATGTTAATTCATGCTCAGAATTAAAATATAAATTGACATCTAAAAAATTGATGTCTTCTCTCGAGTTTTCTAAGGTAAATCTGAGGAACTCCGTAGTGGATTCTAGGTAGTTTACGAATTCCTGAAGTTCTACAACTGTTCCTGCCCATATCATAACCACATCATCCACAAACCTCCTATAGAGTCATATTTTATTCATCCAGCTACTATTAAATAAATGTTCTTGTTCCCAGAAATATAGAACCAAATTAGCATAAGTATTCGCACATGGGGTGCCCATGGCAACACCCCATGTTTGCAAATAATACTTACAATTAAACAGGAATACATTGTTGTATAGCACTGTTTCCAGAAGTTGATTTACCAAAATTTGTCTGTCAACTGAAAAAGTGCTTTCTTTCACCATCAACTCCCTAATGGCTTGTAAGCCATATTCATTGGGTATGCAAGTGAATAAATTACAAACATCAAGTGTAACTAACAATGGGCTGTCAAGGTTTATCAATTCCTGTTTGATCAGTTCTATATCATTCAATAAATGCTGTGTGTCTTTTAAAATGGTTCGGATATTGTCTACCAAAGGTCTTAATGTTTTTTCCAAAAATACTGATGTATTATATGTAGCCCAGCCTCTCCCCGAAACTATGGGTCGCATGGGCATAGGATTGCTCTCTTTGTGTATTTTTGGTAGTCCCTTCAGGGAGGGTATGAGTGGGTTCTTGGTATATAAGAAATCATAGATCTCACTACTAAACTGACGGCACATAAGCATATCATATAAGTTGTCATTGATATTGCTTATTAAGACATTTACTTCATCAATTGTTATTTCCTTGTAAGTATTTATGGACTTTAAAGATGTCTCCATATTCTGTATATAGTCATTCTTATTAAGTAGCACCACCCCACCTCCTTTGTCAGCAGATGTAATTATAATGTCTCTGTTCGAACGTAATTTCCTGAGTGACTCAAATTCAGTGTTGTTTAAATTGTAAAACTTATTGTTAACATACTTCTTAGAGTAGAATGTGTAAAAATCTTTTTCACATAATTTAATAAAACATTCTACTGGTGGATGTAGCTGAGGAGAAAAAGTGCTTTTTTGTTTAAATTGATTGCAAGTTACATTATTGCTAACATCATTCATAAAATTCTTATTTTTAAAAAAGACTGGCAACTTTTCTCGCAAATAATCTCAAATCTGCAAAAGTTTCAGATAGCAGACTGGGTTGTGAGGGGATAAAGTTCAACCCCTTATTTAATAACGACAAGTCAGAATCAGATAACTCATAATTAGAATAATTAAACACCACATAAGTCAATTCCAGGCTTTCTTTTGCTGGCCGTACCTGTCTTGGGAATATTTCCGCTTTCTTGGTCTCCAGCTCATCGACCTCCCTCTCACAGAATTGTCCAGTCTTATTGGAAAAGGAGCATCTGTGGGTCTGTTCGTATGTGTAGTAGAAATAGCTCGTCTAACCGCTCCCGTTCTCAAATGATCGTCAGCATTGCGTAGCGCTTGCTGGTTTGGAGGGGGTGTGTTCAGATCCGTCGCATCTATTGTGTATTCCAATCTTGAATTGTTCTGTTTGATTGTAGCGGTTTCTGCTGTCAATGGAGGTGCCAAATTCGAACAATTCACTGCTGCTGCCTCTTGTTCTCTACCATGCTGATGTATATGGTGATCAGTTTGTATTGGACTGTTGTCATTAGCTCTGGGCCAAACAAAAATGTTGCCCATTGTAAAATCGTGATGGTCCCTTGTTAATTTACGTTGTTTTACAAGCTTAAATTTGTCACTGTAGATGTTAATTTGCGTAGATATATTGTTGAGCTTCCTGATACATGCTTCTGATTTGAAGCGTTCAGTGATGGTTTTATATAACAAATCAGTGCTGCTCTGTAGGTCAGTCTCTAAAGGCTCAAAATATTCTAATAGTAATTGGATGTATCTGAACCCCAGTTCTAAATTCATATCCTGCCATTTTTTTAACAAATCAGGATATTGCTGACCATACGTGGGCATGCATTAAACACGCATGCCCCTGGGTATGACTTTGAAGTGAATGCACGCTTGCAAGTGTTTCCTCTGCCAAGAAAATCTTTGTAGTTTATACAAGTTATTTTCTAGTTCTCTTGTTAAGCTGTAAAAATCATTCATGTTCTCATCAGTCCCATTTAACATAATTAACATTTAACAGGCCGGCAATTATAGTATCTCTATAACTCCCATAACCACATTTGTGTCTGTTGTTTTACACTTTCAGATTTATCTTGTGATGTAAGCCCAGGGTCAAGACAAAGCTATGGTCCAGGAACACTGACCACATCTACATGTACCAATGCAGGATATTGCTATAACAATAGTGTTCCCGGAGCCCCATCTTGTTTCTACCAAAATGGTAAGTGCCTGAACTTTAAAAATAACTACTCTTCCTTTGCAGCACAAGAGACTCTATGCATGTATGTTTAATTTGGTTTAAATATGCATTGATATCCACCTAACTTGTTAATCTAGTAGGTACAGTGCAGGCAAGAATGTGTTTTATTATAAGAGACATGAAAAAGGCTCAGTGTCACTGGCTCAGTGGGCTGCACATTTCCATTTACTGCTGGAAGATCAGAATACCATGGATCCCATTCTTACACCTATCCAAAGTGCTTGCATTTATTTTGTTTTTCTTTAATTTCTCCAAGTCTTTTGGGTTTCTAATACCATGATATGAATGGACCCCATTCCCAAGTCAAACTATGATGAAATTAGTATTGTTTCTGTCTTTGATGTTTGCCAGAAGTGCTCAGTGTGCCCAGTGATGACTCCTGAAATTTGTTTTGCTGCTACTGTTATTGGAACTGCCTTGGTATCCTTCTTCCACATTGCCTCATTCATGCCTGCAAATCATGGCATTTTATGACTTTGTCTCTCTGTACACAACTCACTGTAGTCACTGGATACAGTGATTTCAATGATCAATGCTACTTTTGTCTTCTTTTCATGGACCACTATATCTGGTTTTCTGATATCTATTTTTGAAATGTTGGTAATGGTTATCTCTTGTGATATAAACTTCATAATTTTCTATAATGCTCCACAGTTTATGTTTCCAGTGTTTTTTAGCTAAATCAGTATTATAATTTTTACACAATCCTTAGTGCAATAGTCTTGCCACATTATTATGCCTTCCAGTAAGAGTCCTTCTACCATTAGTATATCATAACCAGGAACAAGATGTGTGACTGTTTCCAATTTTGTTCTACAAAACCTATATTTGTATGTTTCTTCCACATGTTCAATGGGCTTTGTAAACAAGTGTGTACTTAGTCCACTATATTTGGATGGCAATAGTAACCTTTTGTCTTTTGGTTTAAATTCCCCTCTGCTTAACCATTCCCGTGTTCGATCCTGATCAACATGAGGTTGTTCAAAGCATTTTCTATACTTGCAACTATATTTATGGATTTTCCACATTTCTTGCCTTCTCATCAGATCCTTCACCTTATATACTTTCTATTTTTTGGCACATTCAGTTGCTACCTGATTTAGATTCTTCCCCTTTTTGCAGTTCTCCATTATGACTTTATTTAATAACAAATGATCCTCTGTTCCGTATGACTTTCTATTATTACCCTTTTGTTCTAGTGCTATGATTGAGTCTTCTTCTAAATGATTATAAATTTGTCAGCATGAATTCCAGTGTACAGTTTATATGTCATCTGAAGGGAAGTTATTAGGCTATAGTTTTTAGGATAGCTTGCAGGTTCGCTCTTAAGCAGAAGTATTGTTTTTCCTGTTGATAACCAGGTTGGCATCTGTTCAGGGTGTGCCTATAAATAGTTCTTACTCATGGTTAAATCTTCATGTAAAGATGTTAATACTTTTAGCCAGAAGTTAGGTACAGCATCTAGTCCACGGTTTTCCAATTAAGAGCTTTTCTTAACTCTGTTTCAATCTCTCTGGCGGTTACTTCATCCCATTTCATATCCCGTGCATTTGAACTTCTTATTCTTTCTTTTACTTTTTCTACCAATTTAGCATCTTTGTTATGTTCCACAGGATCTACATAGATATTTCTCCAAAATGTATCTAATTCTTCATTTTTTGCTGGTGTTTCAATTCATTTTGCCTTGTTTCCCAATTCTCTTTAAGACATTTTTTGGTGTCATCAATAAATTGTTTATTTTGTACTTGTCCTTTATATTTATCTGTATATCTTCTAAGTTTTTCTGCCTTTGCTGATATATTTAGCTTATTATTTGAGACAGTGCACAATAGGTCCTTTTCTGTTCTAATACTGTGCATTGCTTTCATCACATCTATCTTTCTGAGTATTTTTGTTGCTCTGTTCCCTCTTCTATACTAACAGCGACACTTCTTGTCTTAATTACTTTATAGTTCTCTCTGTTCAATATTTCCATGATGGCATTCGATTTCTCCCTTTTCTTTCTCTTACTGCCCTGTGTTTTTGTGGTAAGACTGTTATTAATTTAGCTGCACAGTAATATATCATGTCTTCTTCAGTTATATTGCATAACTCTCCTAATTGCTGTTTTCATTTTGTTATCAAACATTTAACTTTTGGGGTTTTATTAACTTTATGTAGTCTACTTCTTTCATTGATCTTAATATGTTTGTCCATCTCTGTTAAATCGACCAACTCTTCTCTTAGATCATTTTCTTCTAAACTGAGTGCAGATATTGTGGTGGAGCAAGAGGGGGTACTGCATTCTTGAGCATGCTGTCTTTCAGCTAAGACCCTAAACCACAGTCCCATCTGCCTGATTTGGTGACTGTTCAGGTGGATGCAAAATATCCCACAGCATTTGTTAAAAGGTTACAGGAGTTTTAATATTTTTCAAACAGTATAAACAAATCACATTTAGCATCTGTTATATTTTAACACATTATATATCTTCCCTCTATTATACCTGTTAAATACCACACATTATCGAAACCTCCATTTATTATATAACAATTCCTCATACTACCACAAATTCTCTCAGTAATAAAATCCATACAGATATCTGTCTGTCTGTCTGTCTATCGGTCAGTCAGTCTGTCTGTCTATCTGTCTATCTGTCTGTCTATCTATCTATCTATCTGTATGTCTATCTGTCTATCTGTCTATCTCTCTCTCTATCTCTCTATCCCTCTATATCTATATCTATATCTGTATCTGTCTATATCTATCTATATCTATCGTCTTCAGTTGATCAGCCTTCCGAAATGCCAAACGTCATATGGCCATGACCATATGACTGACATTTTAGAAGGTCACACAGTGTGAATGGAGATTGCCATACATTACGGAATGGGAAATTTGCCGTTTTCCTCTATGTAGTGCGATCTTGGAGTTGGTATATTTAATTAGCAGGGGGTGTGGAGGTGCAGGGGGGTTTGCCCCCTCAAAAAAAAAAAAAAGAAAAAAAGAAAAAAACATTGGTGGTAATTCAATAAACCCTACATGGAGCAATTATCCATGTAGGAATATTAGTAAGGCTCGAACATGGAATATGGCCACTGAGCGATCCAGGAAACAAGGCTTGGGGTGTGCACGAGCTTCCTGACACCATGCGGATATGGAGGTGTTGATAGAATGCAAATGACCTCATCCACTGGTAAAAGACATACAAATGAGGTGATTTTGTGATTCAGGAAGCATAAAGGCACCCATGTAGGTGCCATATAAGCCTCCAAAATGTATGTGATTAGAAACCATGTACAGGAGGATAAAATTTAAACAGGGCCTGTAACAAGCAAAATAAAAGCTTGAAGAATGTCCAATAGGCATGCAAATGGTCAAAAATATGGTCATTGAGTTAAAAAAGTAATGCAATATATAAAAAATTAAACTTTTTTTAATACATATGCCAAACTTAAGTGGCACGCAGCGACAGGCAAACATGCTATTTTGCAAAAAAATAAAAAGTGAAAAATATGACATTTAAAGCTATTTAAAGTTATTGCATTATAGCGGCCAGCATGCAGAGTCATGCAATGGCAGGTTATAGTGGTTGCTGAGGAGATAGGCTCTGGTGTTGTGCAGTATCTAGGGTATATGCAATTAAGTGTATGTAAATGAGCCAAGTTTACTGAATAACAAAATGGGCCACTGTGTCCGTAGGTACTATTTGTGTAAGGGCTAGAACTGTGGTAGTGTAGCCAGAAGAGACAGCTGACATAAAAAGGATGTGTATCATGCCATGTATAAGCAGATTGGAAGTTAATGGCCCTGTTTTCACTCAGCTAAGCACGGCTATGCAAGGGGGCATGCCAGGACTGCTTAGCTATACTTAGCTTTTCTTTAACTTGCTAAAACAGGCTAAGTGTGCCTGTGTACAGGGGAGGGTCTAAACTGCTGAGCAATGTTTAGACTAGAGCCATGGGTTTGTGCGGGGCACCGCTGGGCTTAGCAGTGGAGGAAACTGGAAAAAAATAAATAAATAAAAGGAAATAGCCTGGAAAAGCTAATCAACTATAAATGTCTGATAAGCCCTCTTCCACTCACACTGGTCCATTCAAACCCCCAATAATATAGCTGGCAGGTGGAATGTATGATAGTCAGCCAATCACATGGGCTGCATCTGCAGTTCAATAGTATAAAGTATGCATGCACCCTTTAATCTGATTTTTCCCATATATTCTACACCACTGGAGTACACACTTGGGAATTTTAACTGACAAAATGATATGGGCTGCTGCTGCTTTGCTACATCTGTATGTGCTACAGGCTGAGGTCAGTGATGATGATGATGCTGATCAGCCCAGACTGAGGAGGAGAAGAGTGTCCAGACCCAGGGTAACCTTTCAGGGGCTACATGAACTGGAGATAGTAGAGTGCTACAGGGTGGACAGGGGCATACTACAGCAACTCACTGAACTGTGCTGCTCTCACCTCAGACCCAGAGTCAACAGAAGGAAACCCATCCCAGTAGAAACAAAGGTATGTGGAGCCTTAAGAATATTAGCTGCAGGTACTTTCCAAAGACCTACTGGGGACATCATGGGCATCTCACAGGCATCCACATCCAGGGTACTCCACCACTTCCTGGATGTCATGCTAACACATGCCAGTGAGCACATTTATTTTCCCAGCACCCCTGAGGAGAGGACCAGGAATATGCATCTCTTCCACCATGTAACGCACTACCCAGAGGTACTGGGTGCCATAGACTGCTCCCATGTGCACATCAAAGCACCAACCAGTGAGGAGGGTAGAGTCTATGTCAACCACAAGGGGTATTACTCCATCAACTGCCAGGTCATGTGCAATGTCCAGGGCATTATCATCAATGTGTGTGCTGGCAGCCCTGGCAGTTATCACAACTCCCACATCTGGCATGCATCACAGCTGTATCAGGCAGTTGCCAGGTGGGACATCCCATATGGCCATCCAGTGGGGGATCCTGGCTATGCACTGGAACTGTGGATGATGACATCCATCAGAAATGCACACACACACCCACTGAAGAATGCCATAATGAGGCACACCCACAAACTAGGAACATCGTAGAGCATGTGTTTGGGATGGTCAAGTTACAATTCAGCTGCCTTGATATATCTAATGGAGCCCTGAAGTACTGTCCAACCACATGTGCACACATGTTCATAGTATCTGCCATGCTACACAATATGATCCTGTGGAAACAGCTGTGGCAGGAACATCACAGGGAAGGGACACACAGCTCCCCAGCATTGCCAAAGTCCCCACAGGCAAAGGTGGACTCCGAGGAGGAACCCCCTGAGCGTGTCCTTGTAGGCAGACATAGGTGTGCCCAGTACACCCTGGTTTTGGCAAAGAGGCAATGCATAGCATATACGCTGACACTAGGGATCCAGGGACTGACACCTCACTCTGACTCATATATACACAGTAAAAAGGATGCCACCCACATCACACTACCTCTACCTTACCATGTATAGCTTGTATATTGTGTGTATCCGACATAGTCAGCCCTGAAGCACTGTCCTCACAACTGCTGCAGGCAGAAGGTAAGTCTCTCTTCTTAACAACAAATGAATGGAATAGTAGACTGCGGTAGTGTATCTATGGTATTGCTGCATGTATTCAAGGGAATGGGGTGGGCTACCAGGATAGCAGCAGACAAATGACAGCTATGTGGGACAACAGGAAATGTCTGGCAAATACTGGCTGACCCAGAATATGCAGTAGTTCCCAAGGTGACAAAACTCATTGCAGTATATGTGAGGGACTAACAAACAGTGGGGTCATAGGTCCCATGCATGGATGTCAATGTCGGAGTCCCATATATACCTATCAACCTTTTGCAGAAAGTCATCTGTACAAAGTCATAAAGAAATGTGTGCCAAAGGCCCACAAATAGGGACAGTTATGAAATATTGCTCTGACAAATGTAGAAAGTTATATTATAACAGGTCTTGCAGTAGCACTAATTCTCTGAAGGCTAAGAAGTCTGAAACTCAAATGTCTGTCATCACTTTCTAGCTTCAGTCTTTAACGATTTGCCAGAATTTTCCCAGACAACCACAGTATTATGAAAAATGGACCCAATATATGAGGCAAATATCTGGACGTCTGTTAAAATGTGTACAGTTGAGAGGCAGGCCCCCTCCCCCCAATACACCTGTATTCCCATAGAACTGCATTCCCATTTATGTTTGTAAGGTAATAGCAGCAGACCACACATTCCCAGCGTTGTCACAATCAACTTGATAACTTTTTCCATTTCCATAATATGCAGGGGTCAATGTACTATGTATGTGCGTGGTTAATAGTGTCAAGAAGTAGACAGCACTTACAGGTGGCTTTTGTGGCTTAGTGGTCTAAGTACAGTACTGTGGTTGACAGAGTCCATGGTTTGAGACTGACTGTGTCAACTATATTGCATGTCAGCTACACCTACAGTAGGAGTTGTACATACTGCCCAGACATCAATATTTGTTACTGAAGGAAAGCTGGACAATGGAGGGACAGGGGACCATACATATGGACAGTATACAACTCTGAGTAACCTATACAGTGCCTAGTAGAACAGCAGGTTGTGACAAGTCATTCTAGTGCCAGGATCTAAAGGCAGCCACCTTACTGTGTCAGTACTGACAAGCCAGTTGGCAACATCCATACCCCTAGAATGACAGGGTGTCACAGAATGTCCACATGTATGCCTCATATATCTGTTCTGCTTTAAATAACATTGCTTTTGCCTGGCAAACTATTTGCAAACCAATAAAAGCTGATGTGAAAACATCAATGACAGACAGTTGAGATGCAGACGTCATACCCATAAGAAAATGCAAGATAATACAAAACTGTTCTAACAACTGTCTACATTTGGAAGAGCAATATTAAGACCCTGTGTCTGTTATATATGGGCCTGTCCAGATGTCTGTCTGTAAGAGTTTGAGAGCTATGGCCAACATGTAGTCTTATAATAACAGTGCAACAGAAACTGCCTGAGGACCACAGCAGATGTATGGGGCACAGTGATGGACAACCTGATAAACAGGTACAGCCAGAGGTGTGAAGTCTGTAACCCTGTGTGTGATGTTATGAGTTCTACCCCACACACCATAGCTACAAATACATAACAGTAGCAACTGTGGACATAGCCTGTGACTGGACTACAGAAGGAGAAAGGGACACATAAGGGGAAGGGGAAACACTAGCCAGACAAACGTAGAATGTGCACACTAGAACAATTTGTGGTGTAACATAGTTCCCTGCAGTGTACGGAGTCAGTAAACACATGTCTATCAGCGGTTTCTCACATTAATCTATACTGAATCTGCCTATGGCATACCAGGAAATCACAGTGCTATGTAGAATATACCACATGTATTTTGGAAAATTCTGCTCAGTCCAATGCATTCTGTACCCACCCCAGGATATGACTCAGTTAATAAGGATAGCATACAGCCAGGAGATCCCACAGCCAGCATATCACTGAAGGTCTGGACTGTTTGCACAGGTTCATCAGCCAACTGGCTGTAGCACACAAAATCCTGGACCAGAATACAGGTAGCTCTGGACTGGAGTTCCACTGTTACGATTGAAGGTCATACTGGGCATGCTCCTACACTTAGAGAATTACAGCCCATGTCTAAACCCACATCTGACTATAGAACTGTGTTGTCCATATATGCCTTCGCATACACACAGCTATGTACACCTTAACTGTCTCTCACCACCCCCATCAGACAAGATTATCCTCATCTATCTGTATGTGGCACATAGTGTGATATACATACATATATATAGATATATAAAAATATAGCAATTATAGGCAGGCAGACACAGGGGGAGAGAGAGAGACAGACAGAAAGAGATAGAGACACAGAGAGAGAGAGAGAGAGAGAGAGAGAGAGAGATATCCCGAAAGGCATAGAGTGAAGTACTGCTGCAGCCATTTGCACACCAATTGTAACCAGTAGCACATGGAAGTACGAAGGTAAGCTCCATTGTGTAAAAGTAGTGAGGTAGGGGTTATAATCTCACATCACCTGCCTTGTGTGTGTGTGTGTGTGTGTGTGTGTGTGTGTGTGTGTGTGTGTGTGTGTGTGTGTGTGTGTGTGTGTGTTTCTGAAGCTATTACATTTACAGCAGAATACACACACCCAACAGGCCTATGTCTGTGTAACAGTCACCCATGTTTTGGCCCTGATATTAGTGTCCTCCACAATAGGGGCCTATCTGTCAGCAGCTACTGATGTCATCCACCACAACAGTAGTGTCATATACTCTTCCCATGAATATGCCTTCTGACACATGCAATACGTACATAGCACTGTAGTGTAGACATTTAAATAGGTAGTGATTCTAATTCCAACAATGAACTGTGAAACAAGCAAATCAGGCATCCACCAAGGCTGAAAACTAAAATCTTCTTTAATACACAGGATAAGTGCTTTCACACATAGTGTGCTTCATTAGATCCACATAGCAAGGTAGTACAAAAACCTTTAAATAATACAAAGTATTAGGTAACTGACCAATCATCATATAAAACCAATTACTGATGTATATTGCGTTTGTTAAGTTAAGGCTTTAAAGGGACATATACATTAAGGCCAGGCTGCTTGTCAGCCTGTAATTTATTGATTCATTTAGTTTCTCCAGTTTCTTATCTATTATTAAAATCATCATGTCTTATTAACATAAACAAGTTGTAGCACAATAAAATCAAAAGCATGTCCAGAAATATTAAAAATATGCTTGGCGGAATGGGAGCGTGGGGTAGTCCTCTCTTAACATCTTTTCTCCACACACTTGTATTACAGATGTTTAGTGGATGACATTTATATTTTGTGGGAGGGCCTATAAGTTGATTTATTGAAGTGTGTTCAGTATTTAGAGTTATCTAGAGATTGTTTCAGATTTGCTCTGCATTATTCACATACTACTATGGACTTCTTAGATGTAAGGATTAAGTTATCTGATGGTGCTATTAATAGTTCCCTTTTTAAAAAACCTTGTAGGAAAAATACATTTCTACAATTTAATAGTATGCATCCTAAGCATATTTGTAATAATATTGCCAAAAGCCAATACCTCAGAATGTCTCATTTACATACTGATGATGCTGAATTTTATGAAGCCATGGATCTCTTAAATAATTATTTTTTGGCTAGGGGGTATAAGCAGCATGATTTGAATGTGAACTACATTAATGCAGACTCTGAGATCTAATAGAGGTAAACATTTCTTTAATTGTTCCAATATGCCTAAGAAATCCTAACCAAATTCCTAAACAAATTTTTAAGACTCATAAACAACTTAAAAATTAATCTTATGAAGGATGGAGACATCCACCCCAACCCTGGCCAATCCGCAACAGTAGACCCGAGCACACCATCTAACAACCCAACGTATACTACCCAGACCGATAGACTTCCAAACTCATTTCTGTTCTGTTATCTTAATATCAGAAGCCTAAACAACAAGATTCATAGCCTACATGGACTCTTAGCTGTTCACATCCCTGATATCCTCTGCCTCACAGAAACCTGGCTAAAACCAATAACCAAAGATAATGAGATAACCCCTCCACAGTACAACATCCTTAGACTGGATCGGATCTCCAGGAAAGATGGCAAGGTAGCTGTACTATACAAGTCTACCCTAACAATAACAATTGACACCCAACAGCCATCCCAGTTTGGCAATGCAGAAATTCTCATCACCAAACTAATCTTCTTCTTCTTTCAGCTTTTCCCGGTTAGGGGTCGACACAGTGGATCACCTGTCCGCTCATGATTTGCAGTGGAGTTTTTATGGTGTCGAGTTGCCAGCCCAATGCCCAACCTTCCACAGAATGCACACACATGCACACACACTCACACCTAGCGCCAATTTTAGAGTATCCAATCCACCTACAGCATGTCTTTGGGATGTGGGAGGAAACCAGAGCACCCGGAGGAAACCCACCTGAACACAGGGAGGACATGCAGACTCTGCACAGAAGGCACCCCAGCTGAGGATCAAACTGGAGAACCTCTTGCTGTGAGGTGGCAATGCTAACCGCTGCACCACTGTGGCTGCCCGCTCATCACCAAACTAATAATAAACAAAAATAAATGCAGATACATTGTCTGCATTTATATTCCACCCAGCAAGAATGATAATACTCTAGAAAATATCTTACATTGGCTAGCTTCTAACTATCACCAGAAACAATTGTCTTGGGTGACATTAACATTGATTGGAACACCTAATCCTCAAACTCCCTCCACCCATTTAAACCTCCACGGGTTTATTCAGATCATTGCCAACCCCACCAGATTTAGCAAAAATAGAGTCACAGATAGTATCCTTGATTGGATACTTATTAACAGCCACCCCCAAAAGTACAAGTCAGGTACATTACCCAATGATCTAAGTGATCACTGCCTTACCTATATTATTAGGCTCAAAGCTGACATTCCCAACCAACCCACCTACAAAACTATAAGAAATGTCAGGAACTTTAACCTTGACAACTTCCAAAAAGAACTCAAAGCATGTAATTGGAATGTCTTGAAATGACTCCCATTACAAGAAGTAATTGAGTACTTCAGTACCAGATTTCTGGCTATCCTTAACCACCATGCTCCTACCCATACCATCCATGTAAAAGCCACAGTTGCACCGTGGCTATCTAAAGAAACAAAAAACAAAATTAAACTAAGAAACAATGCCTGGGCCAGGTGGCATGTTACCAAAGCCCCTATGGACCAAGTAAGATACCGGCAGCTAAGGAACCATACCACAAAATCTGTCATTCTAGACAAAATAAAAATCAATACACCCTCCTACAACAAAAATATCAGCTAAATCCTCAAATGTTCTGGGCTGGTATTAACAATCTTCTCCACCCAGGCCATTCTGCCACTTCTACCCCATCAGCATCCCTTGATAAATCCCCTGTAGAAATTGCAAACAGCTTCAACTCCTTCTTTACTGAAACTATCCAGTCTCTAGCTACCCATCTCACTCCATCAGACAAAAACATCAGCTCTGGCACATCTAGCCCTGATCCAGCCAGCATTCAAACCACCTTTACCTTTCAAACCGTACCTACCAACCTGATCTGGACCTTACTCAAAAAGCTAAAACCTACTACTCTAGCTGCCGACCAGCTCTCAGCTGAATATCTTCAAAAAGCAGCTGATGCCATAGCACTTCCCATTTCTGTTCTGATTAACAGATCCATCGCAGAAGGATCCATCCCAGCAATATGGAAAATATCACATGTTATACCTCTCCATAAAGGAGGAAGCTCCACAGAATTTTCTAACTTTAGACCTATAGCCATTCTTTCACCACTAGCTAAAGTCATGGAAAGATGCATACACAAACAAATTATGCACTTTCTTATCCAAAACTGAAAGCTTGCAGACTCTCAGCATGGCTTTAGGCCATTCCACAGTACCACCATGGCTCTTCTATCTTTCTCTAATGTCATCAATCTTCATTGTAACAACAACAAACTATCTTCAGCACTCTTCCTAGATCTCTCAAAAGCTTTCGATATGGTCAACCATCAACTACTGCTCAATACTCTACAACCATTGGTTTAGACCAACACCCAATACAATGGTTTCACTTCTAAATAAACGGTAGACAGCAGGCTATCTTATGGCAGAGCAAGCTGTCATCCCAACTTCCTCTAACCCTAGGTGTCCCACAAGGGTCCATACTAGGTCCCCTTTTCTCTATCTTTATCAATGATCCACACACCACCATCCCAGGAGCCACTTGCATCCAATATGCAGATGAGGCAATGCTAATATGCTCTGCCTCCTCTCCTACACAACTTCTAACCCTCACCCAGACCACTTTCAACACAGTAGAAACATGGCTAGCTAATCG
Organism: Protopterus annectens; assembly: GCF_019279795.1. NCBI lineage: Eukaryota > Metazoa > Chordata > Ceratodontiformes > Protopteridae > Protopterus > Protopterus annectens. Next base: position 627,156,042 of record NC_056729.1, on the reverse strand, counting down.
CCACCAGCTACTAAATCCTAACAAAACCAAGGTACTACTTTTCTCCTGTAACTGTAGAATTTCTCCTCCTTCCTTCAACATCAAATCTAGCAATGACACCATGATCTCCCCTGATGACCATACAAAGCTTCTAGGTGTAATAATAGACAACAACCTTAAATTTGATAAACATGTCAATCACATTATTAAGTCCGTCAACAAAAAATATGGCTCCCAGTACAGAGCCAAAGATTTCCTCACCACCCCCCCCCCCAGCTAGGGTAGCTATTGCAAGATCACACCTCCTCTCTACCCTTATGTATGCCTCCCTTGTACTCACCAACCTATCAAAAACTGATCTCAACAAATTATTAGGATGTTACAATCATATAGCCAGATTCACTACTGGCATGGCTTTTAGGACCCGCTATTGCCAGAACCTCAAAGCACTGGGATGGCTGGAGTATCCTACCCTTCTACAGTTCAACCAGCTTATAGTAGCACATCAAATACTCCATCAACCTGATAACACCCCTGCCCTCAAAAATATTCTCACCCCTTATAGTGTCCCCAGGCCCTTACGCTCAGCTGATAAACAGATGATATTGACCCAAAAATCCAACAACTCTGCAGGCGATGCTATATTTGCCAACTCAACCTGTAAAATCTGGAATCTACACCCTACTACCATTACCAATGAAACCTCACTATCCCCTATTTAAAAGAGAACTCAAAATATACCTCACATCTCATTGGCTGTGCTCTTGTTCTAAACCTGACTAACAACTTCACTAATACATGTCTTGCTACCCAACCTGCTGTTTAGCCAAGTATTTATGCCTCATAGCATCTGAATGTCTAAGCATTGTGAATTATGAGATCTGATTGTATTCTATGTTCACATCTTTTTATACGTCTTTGCCAATCAGATGTAAGTCTGCACATTGTGTATATTGATATCTGCCTGCATTATTTGTCTATATTTTTCTAAACATGTCTGCCTGAGTTTATCACTCAGTGATGTATATACTGTCTCTTTTTTTGGTATGTGGAGCTTTTCTCCCTGGGCCTCTGCTGAAAATGGACATATATCCAGTCAGACTATCCTGGTTAACAAATATAAAATAAAATAAATAAAAAATAAAAAATAAAATAAATAAATCCACTGTCAATAATTCTGCTAATAATAATGTTAGACTTTCTTTGACTTATGGTAACAACATGCATCATATTTGTCAAACCGTCAACAAGCTTTGGCCATTATAACTCTCAGATGATAAATTTAAATCTATTGTGGGGGATAAGCCTAGCTATATTTTCAAAAATAATTTATCCCTTAAGAGACAGCTTTGTTATAAATCTACATTTAAACCCACTTTACGCTCTGAACATAAGGGCACTTTTCCTTGTAGAGCTGCAAAGCTTGTTGTCACATCTCAACTAGGACTGACTTCCAGCATCCTATTTATAATATTACATTTAAACCTAATTTTTATGCTGGCTGTAAATCACATGGTTTGATATGTTTAGCTAGATGCAGGCATTGTACCTCAGTCTATGTGGGAAAAACTATCAGAATGCTTAAGGAATGAATTCTCCAACATATGGGTGATATCAGACGTAAAAACATGCTAAATTTCCTGGCCAAGCATATTTTTAATTTTCCTGGACATGCTTTTGATTTTATTGTGCTACAACTTGTTTATTTTAATAAAAGACATGGTGATTTTAATAATAGATTAGAAACTGTAGAAACTAAATGAATCATTAAATTACAGGCTGACAAGCAGACTGGCCTTAATGTATCTGTGCCTTTAAAGCCTTTAATTAAAAAATGCAATATACATCAGTAATTGGTTTTATATGATGATTGGTTAATTGCCTAATACTTTGTATTATTTAAAGGTTTTTGTAATACCTTGCCATGTGGATCTGATGAAGTACACTATGTGTGAAAGCACTTATCCTGTGTATTAAAGAAGATTTTAGTTTTCAGCCTTGGTGGATGCCTGATTTGCTTGTTTCACAGTTATACTTTATTTCTTATTGGGCAACCTCTGTTTTTTTTTTGGATACATTTTCTTTTACCTAATTCCAACAATGGCAAGTCAATCTGTGTGACTCTGGGTTTACTGATACCCCCCTGTGGCTGTCTGAATTTTCTGCCCATGTGTGTGCAATGCCAACACATTTTAAAACCTGTTTCACCCAGTTAACCCACCATGGCACTACATTTCCGGGGCTGTACATGTCATCCACCTTAGAAGCAATGTTGGATACTCTTCAGGCATATGAGCTCTGTGATGCATGTGATAAGTATGTAGCACTATAATACATACAACTAGATAGATAAGAGTTCTAATCTCAGCATGGGTAATGGTGTGTGTGTGTGTGTGTGTGTGTGTGTGTGTGTGTGTGTGTGTGTGTGTGTGTGTGTGTATGTGTGTGTGTGTGTGTGTGTTTGTATGTTAAACCATTTTGAGGACTGTTCCACCCAGTAAACACCCCCATTACCCTGCTTTGCAAGGCCTGCTGATGTAATTCTCCTTAAAAGCACCGTTGGACACACTTCAGCCATATAAGCTTTGTGGCACATGTGATAAGTATGTAGTACTTTAGTACATACAACTAGATAGGTAGGAGTTCTAATCTCAGCACTGGCAACTGTCTTTGTGCATGTGTGTGTGTGTGTGTGTGTGTGTGTGTGTGTGTGTGTGTGTGTGTGTGTGTGTGTGTGTGTGTGTGTGTGAGAAGCCATTTTGAGGCCTGTTCTCCCTTGCTGACTTCCCCATTGCATTAACTGATAGGGCCTGTTGATGTCTTCAACCTTAGATGCACTGTTTCACACTCTGCAGGCCATACCTCTCAACTGTATACAGTTTTGCAGAATGTCCAGATGATTGCCTCATATATTTTGTCTGTGTGTCATACATGTATGGGTTCCTGGCCAATCATTGGCAAAGAATTAAGAGCTGAAGTCAGACAATAATGACAGACATCTTGAGTGCCAGACTTCATACCCTTCACAAAAGTAATGGTAATATGAAACTGGTCCCTCTATCAGTTATCTACATTTGTAAGAGCAATATGTAAAACTTGTCCCTACATTTGGGCCTGTAACCCCCATTATTGAAGGCTTTGTGCACATGTATTGTTCTAACAGGTTGGAAGGTATGACTCAGGCATATCAGCTCCATGGCATATACATTAAGGTCATAGCACTATACTACATACAACTAGATCAGTAGGGGTTGTAATCTTAATACTGGTGACTGTGTGAGTGTGTGTCTGTGTATGCATATCCTCTGTAGCAGTGTGGCTGTCTTCCTTGTGTGTGTGCAATTCCTATATCATTTTGTATGCCTGTGCCACCCTGTTAACTCCACCATCAACCTATGCATGGCCTACATATGTCATGCACCTTAAGTACAGAATTACACATTTCAAACACAATATCATTGTGGTGCATGCAATATGTATGGTGGGCTATATTGTACATAACTAGATAGGTATTGTAAGTCCAAAACTGGAAACTCTCTCTGCATGACTGTTGGAATGTATGTCCCCCTGCAACAGTGTGTGTGTGTGTGTGTGTGTGTGTGTGTGTGTGTGTGTGTGTGTGTGTGTGTGTGTGTGTGTGTGTGTGTCACATGGTTATACCATTTTAAGTGCCTGTTAACCCAACCCCCAGTGGTAATTCTTACAGCACCTGCAGATGTCAACCACCTGAATAGTAGTGGCAGACACTGCAAAACTGTATAACCTCTGTGGTTCATGCACTATGTATATTGCGCTATCTTACATATAACTAGCCAGGTAGGGGATCTACTGTCAACAAGGGTGGTTCATGAGTGTGTGTGTGTGTGTGTGTGTGTGTGTGTGTGTGTGTGTGTGTGTGTGTGTGTGTGTGTGTGTGTGTACATATGTATATCCCCTTGCAGCAGTGTGCATGTGTTATGGCCACAAACATACTTCTCGACCCCTTAGAGAAAGACATCTGGAAAAAGCCATACAGAAAAGTGGGACAAAGCCCACATATTAGGGTCGATCTTTAAATATTGCTCTGACAAACATAAACAGGATGTAGCATAACAGGTTGTGCATTCACTTGCATTTTCTGAAGGGTATGAAGTCTGACAGGAAAATATCTGTCATTGTTGTGTAACATCAGTCTTTAATGATTTCACACAACTTTGCCAGAAAACCACAGTGTTATGCCAAATGGAGCAAAAATATGTGGAAAACATCAGGACATTCTGAAGACATCTGTAGAGGTGGGAGGTATGGCCACCACTTGTCCCACCCTGCAGGTTGCAGTCCATGTTTAATCAGGTGTTACCTGTGACAATGACACAAACAATACAGAGGTCCCCAGAGTGTAGGACAACAAACATCTTCTAAGGTTGTCTACTACCTGCATAAAGCTGTTACTTCACATCAAAAGCACTTTACTGGTATGAGAAATGGCATAACCTATGGTGATGAGACAGAAAGAAGCAGTCATATTGGCAAACAAAGGGAAGTCCAGTCTGGTGCACTTGCCGTGGGTTATGGTATGTTCTACCAAGTGTCACAATACCCACATCCATATCCCACATTCCACATTTGATAAAGTGGCAACCCTACCTTGTGTTGCCTATGTGTGTACAATATGTAGACATGTGCATACCCTGTGAGTAGCTTCCACCCACAAAGACCCACATGTATGAAGGCATGAATGCTAACTGCCACCTCCCACATATGTAGGTACAGTCTAAAGCTGTGACAACTGTGAGTAGTGTGCTGTCTGTCATTGACCTACAAACCAATGTTAACCCATTGCAATGGGGTCATACAGCAGGTATGGAATGGTTGTCAGGTCCTGGCCTCCAGCTAAATGCAAAAAACAGTGCCATTGTACCATATGGTGAAGCCATGGACCCACTATTTCCCACATCAACAACAACCCCATAAACGCACAAACTGCATTGACAGACCTGGCTACTCTGGTTGATAACACTGTTGCATTCACTCATGAAGTAGTGGCAGTGGTCATAAAAAGCTTGAGCATGGTTCACCACATAGGTAAAGGGACTGCATCCAGACAAAAGGTGGACATTACCTCTGTATAGTTCTCATTCAGTACAACAATACATTAGCAGCATAGCTGGTCTGGTATATACCTAAGAAGACATCTGCACCAAATAGAAATGCTATGTTAAAACCCACAAAGGTTATCCATAGCCTCCAACACATGTCCCATGCAGACAGCCTCAAATCAGTGCTGCCCCACTTGGTATTGGACAGGTTGTCCACAGGTGGGCTGTGAAATACCTAGATGGCAATGTTGTGCTCAGCCCTTCAACAACTGCTCCATATATGTCAGTATAACTCTGGGTGCATTACCAGCATGACATGCTTAAATCACATGTGACACAGCAAAAAAAAAAAAAAAACAGCTGGAGAGACAGGTTTGTCTCCCAGAGGCTGCCCTGTGTCAGGAATGCACTCCCCAAAAATGTCAGAGTACCATGCAGACCCTCATCAACTGCATCAAGGTAGAGTGAATGTAAAAAAAAAAAACATCTGTCCCAGGGGTCCAAAGTGTGTCAAGCAATGGCCGAGGCAACAGATGCTGATAGATTATTCTGTTGGGGATAGAGTACTTGATAGGCTTGAAAAGGGACCCAGGGCCAGTACTGTAGTAGCCTCCTCTATACCTATGATCCTCAGATCCTATGGAACTCCAAGGTGACATGTATCAACAGCAGCATGCTGTGTCAAGGGGTATGTAGGCAAGGTAAACTGTCTGCCCCCATTGTCCCTCACACACTTAAACATGGACACATACAGCCATACCTTGGTGATGAAAGGGTCCCTGGGTTGCCACTCCGCCATCCTCAGCTCCTGTAATGGCAGCAGCCCACCACAACTTAGACACACAGACACCTGGAACAGAAACAGAATAGGGTCTGTGAGACAACAGTCAGTCATCAGTACTAACAGCAATAAAGCATCATGGCACAAAGTTACGTACATTTTGATGTGTACGCATGAGAATTGCCCGTAGACAGAACTTTACAGGCCATAACACTACTACAATACACACTGCCATTACTTGTACTATATTCACCCTGTGCAACAGACATGTATTAGCATGTCCCTGCATCAATATTATGGATAACAGGGATGTGGCACAGGTATCATCACATGCACAGGGTGTGGTGGGGGTTTGGCAAATGCCTAGGCTGTGCCATACAGTTGACATCATGTGTGTGTATATGGAGGGGTGCTGGTCAGCTGGGCCATGGAGAGGAGCTATGTGCATCTGCCAGTAACCTGCATGTGACAGTAATGTGTGCATGTGTGCATGCACACAGTCAATAAATGTGCTAGCCCTACATGAGGGTATGTTGGACAGCTGTGGACCATAAATGGCAGACTGTACACTTCAACATCTCTGGCCATGAGAACTGGTTCTGCCAGGTGTGGCACTGGCAACACCATGCCCAAGGCCAGATGTGGTACTACATCCTGACAGTGACCAGTGTCTGCCGGGTCTGTGTCCTTCACGGGACCACCAAGGACTATGTGCCCATGGCCTGCCATGTTGTGGTGTGGACAGCACCCTCCCATCAGTAGTGCTGGTGGTACTGCCACTAAGGGAGTGTGACTGTGCATGGCCATGTATGCGCTCACCTGATGTTGTTGCTGACCTATGTCCACATGTCCAATGCCCTACTCCCACCACATATACAAGCACACACATTGGATGGTTAAGGACTGACAATGTCTCACCCCACCATCTATCCACTACATCAGCAAAATGACATAAAGCATCACCAATGCCATGGAGGGTGTCATGCATGCCAAGCAGTGTGGTATCCATGACCCTGAGCATCAGTCTGGAGTACTGTTCACAACATGCCTGTGCCTCCATGATGGACCGAAACATGTATTGGGTGACACATGCTCTGACACCTCTGACAGGTGCTGGATGTGTAGCAGTCCTTCTTTAAACACCCCTGTCAATCTGTTTGTGTGGGACCTCTCCAGCTCTTTGGCTATGGCTAGTGTCTACAGTCACAAATGCCATAGTCCCCACACTACCCTGTTTGATGCCACCACCCTCTGACTTCCCAATATCTGTGGCTGCTGGGGACTGCGTATGTGTGGGCATACTGTGTGCTGGGACACTGGGAGTGGAAGTGTGATGTCAACCAATGGGACCAATTCAGCCACCAACAACCCCACCTGTGACACACAATGGCCACCATCATCATTGCCTGATGACATACTGACATTGGGTTGTGAGGGGGACACACTCCAACCTCCATGGTCACCTGTGAGGGGAAGACAACATGACTACATGAATATCCACACTATGTTTTCTGATACACACACATATACACACACACACACACACACACACACACACACACACACACACACACACACACACACACACATACACACACAGGTGAGGCGCTACAAAGGCATTATATACACCACACCTTCTGACTGATGCCATGCACATCACAGAATCAGACCACAACAGACACACTCTGGACAGGCGCAGATCAACATGCAGTGCAGCTATGTGCATTTAATGTTGGTAGTACTATACACCTGTGAGATACATGACAAGTCATAGTATGGGATGGACCTTCACTTAACACATGGTGCACACATTTACACAATAATAATGTCACACCTGTATAGCAGACTGCCTTCACCTATACAAAACTACATGCTAATATGTCACAGATCCTGCAGATATGCTACTGTGATTACCAATGTGATGCACTGCAGTGAACCCCACCACAAGTGAACATACATGGAGTGCAACATGGATATGCTTAACAGTCATGTGCATGGCAAACTGGTAGCCCTTAACATGCCTAGGGTCTAGGCAAGTCATTACATGACAGTTCCACACTCACTAGCTACAGGTTGATGTTCTTCAGCTACACTAGAGGTACCTATGGATTTGTGAGGGAGAGGTATTGTCAGCACACACACATGTGGCACTGGTACAGGACAATATGTGCATTTATAAACACTGTACAAGCTATGATACTACCCAAATTGCTGGCATTCACAATATTTGTGCACATGTGTGCATTACAAATCCCCATTCACAAATGCTGATTGACATCACATATGTGTACAGGTATGCAAAGGCTGCCACTATGAATGCTACAGTATTAAAGTGATGATCACTGGAGGTATACCTGGATGCTCCTCAGCTATGGAATATGAGCCACCCACCTCCACTACATATGTACTGATGGTTTCCTGTGAGCTGGTGGGTGAACCCTGGTGTGCCAGGAACTCCTATCTGGCTGACAGTGGTGGTTATATAACAGACTTGCCCCATGTGCCAGCACATTCCATGGCGACAGCTGCAACCCTTTGCCGTGCATGTTGTATGAGATCAGTAGGACGTTGTTGGACCTGTATGTAGCTCCTGTCCCGGTAGCACACATCATTCACTGTTGCTACCAGGTCTTCCCACAGTGCAGCATGTTGTTGCTGGTTGTGGCAAATCCTTGACAACAGCACCTGTTAATGGAGTCTCAGGGAATCATTAATTGCAGTGGTCTCAGCTTCTGAGAAGGGTGGGTTGTGACATCTGTACATCCCACCTGAAAGACATGAACAGGGGAACACATCACAGGACTGCATACATTGCTCACCATTATGTACAGACCCTGCACATACACTTTTGCCAGCACTATCCACCACTAACCCCCACATCATAACCTTGCCATCTTTCAGCACAGTATGTCTGTGCCTATTGGCAATACAGTGGCTATACAGCATGCACTGCCCCATAATCCTGATGTTTCATGCTACTTGCTGCATGTGCTATGAGGTGTTGCAGTGCATGTACCTGTTGCTCCTATTGCTGCCTGTTTATAGCCTGTCTACATGATCTGCTGTGTTGTCAGCCTCCTACTATATTAGTAATCATGTGGTCTGTAGGCCCACCCCTCAGTTCTCCATGGCCTTCCTCCCTCAGATTCTGGACTATATGGCTGACAATGTCCTACAGTTTCCCCAGCCAGTGTGGGTGATATGGGTCTCCTGGCACTGTGTAGCACATGCCTCATGTGCACAGATGGACAGCCATCTGCAAACACCAGCAAGGAACACACTGTGTGAGAAATGCAATGAGAGTAGTAACCTGCAGTCCATGCTCTGTCCCTGTTAAGGACACACATCTGTCCCCAAACAGATTGCCAACAAATCAGTACCCCTCACACACCAGCTACACCTACACAGCACACACAAACATATGCAGTGGTCCTCAACATACAGATCCAGAAACAAAGTGGATCTCCAAGGCAAAGCCACACATGAATGCCACAGCCATACACAGCACATGCCACACATGGCCACACACCTGTATCTCACAGCCATGCAGCCATCAGCCCATGTCAAACATGTTACCAATAGAGGACTCCAGTGAAGATACATTTGTGTGCTTCTGACCTGGCTGTGCATGTGGATGGTCACAGTGACATGTGTGCGACATGACAAGCTCTGCCATATTGCATATGCACTGCTGTCTCTCACCAACAGGTACTGTCTTGGGTCTGTCACAGTACATGTTGGTGTGCCTGACCTGACATGTACGTCCCTGGACAATATGCAGTGAGACATGATTGAGCACACTGGTTATGTGTCCCAGGCAGGTATGTCCCTAGCCTTATGCAGCATTATGCTGTCACCCAGACTGATGCCACAATACAATCAGGGAATGATTGCCCTTAACACATGTACATTTATCATGTGATATTACAGGAGTTCCAGTACCTGCGAGTCTGGGATGATATGGTAAACAGACAGAGATGCTCTGCAAGAGATGGCCTCCATCTGTCTTCACTGGTATTCATGTGTCTGGCATTGGTTCTTGCCAGCACCATAGTGAGTCCATTATTAAAAGTGGTGAAGTTATCACTACCAACATACGTGTCAGTGCAGCACACATTGATGGCCATGCTGCAAAATGCTTGAGGTGTACACATGACTTTGCCCTCATTACAAGCAGTCCGAACCCTGGGTACTGAACACATCTGTGCAGTCACACAGACCATGGTTCAAAGCTGCAGAGAGCACCCCAGCCTACTTAGTCAACTATCCTATCATACATTCAGATGCCAAAGTGCACCCAGTAAGGCCATGGGACATGGGGTTTCTGTATATATGAGAAACATACACATCTCCACACTGTACAGGCAGTACAGTGTACAGAGGACATTGCTGAGGCAGTTCACCATTGCCAGCATACACCAATTCAAATTACAGCTAGCTACCAGCCAACAGATGTGATCAGGAAGCCCATTCTGCCTATATGGACCTCATCAACTGTATTAGGAGTCGGGTCTGTACCCTGATCCTGGGTCAATTGAATGATCCTATCATACATTGTAAGATTTACCCATGCCAGCACACAAATGGCCAGGGAGCTATCAACAGTGGATGTACAAACACCTTGATGTAGCCAGTGGCAACCCCCACATGAGGTGAATATGCATTGCAGTTGACATTACACGACATGGGTAACCACTGCAGCATCTCTATAGTGTCATCCTCCATGGCAAAGCAACCATCTTGCGGTCACGTTTGCAGTCACTATTGCCCACAACACCAATCTAGCTAGGGTCAGCCATACATACACCTCCAATGTGGAATACATCCTCCTGGAGGGTATGCAAAGCCTCACAGCCCCCAACCTCTCATTAAGGACTGGCTCCAATATGTATCCACACATACGCACAAGTGCTATATGTTCATTTGCATAGAGGCATGTAATCATGTATACCCAACAGGTCTACATCATCCTCTGTTAGGATATGTACCCTTGCCTGGTGGACATCTGCAATACATACTGTCCATAACAGGGATGACATACTGCTCTCTGAGACAAAGTAGGGGCAGGTGCCCAATTTGGAGCAATGTATTCTTAGCATGTACATGAGAAAGGGATCAGTCCTGCAAACCCACACAACAAACTTCTTCTTCTTCTTTCGGCTTTTCCCAGTTAGGGGTCGCCACAGTGGATCATCTGTCCGCTCATGATTGGCAGTGGAGTTTTACAGTGTTGACACCCAACCTTCCACAGAAGGCACACACATGCACACACTCACACCTAGGGCCAATTTAGAGTGTCCAATCCACCTACTGCATGTCTTTGGGATGTGGGAGGAAATGGAAGCACCCGGAGGAAACCCAAGCAACCAAAGGGAGGACATCCAGACTCCGCACAGAAGGCACCCCAGCCAAAAATTGAACCGGAGAACCTCTTGCTGTGAGGCGGCAATGCTAACCGCTGCACCACTGTGGCCACCCATTGCCTCTTGCTGCTCGGCAATGCTAACCGCTGCACCACTGTGGCCACCCAAACCCACACAACAAACACAGAGCTTATATTATCTGCATCCACTACAGACTGTCATCTCCCCTACTGCATATATGTCTGCAACAGCACAAGAAACACCTGCAGATGCTCACTTGAGGTGCTCAAAGACACCAGCTGTACCAATGCTGTTGCTATAGCATACTGGATTCCTGACAGAGTCAGTGTAAGCCTCACCCCCTGTCTTCCCCATCAGTACATCTGGATAACCGCAGTACCTCCCCTGTCTCCTATATGTAGGGAACAGATCATCACTGCCATGTGAGCATCATGGTATACATCTGCCATTAGACGCTATCACATAGGTTTATAGGTTCATAGGTAGGTACTAGGCTATCAGCCCTGGGGCCTATACAAGCCCAGCCAAAAAGGTACCCTGGCTTTTGCCACCCAAGAAAATTATTTTCCTGTGCCACTGTTGAGCAGAGCCACAGAGGTGATCCCCGGGTGAATTTCCTATTTCCCATCCAATCATCAAGATTTTTCTTGAAGAGTGCTAATGAGGAGCTTTGTTTGATATAGACAGGTAGTTTATTCCAGAGTATGGGAAGTCTCTGGGACAGGAATCTATCCTTCTGGCATGTTCTGTTTATTGTGGTGACAAGGTTTAGGTCCCTAGAGTGTGTAGCTCGGAGGGATTGGGATTTCTTTATGTGGAGCATGTCCAACAGCTCTGGGTTTGACATAGCTTTGTATGTTAGGCAGAGATCACCTCTGAGTAGGCGATATGCGACGGAGTAAAGCTGGAGTTTTTTGAGACGGTCTGCATAGGGCATCTGCTTGCGGCCAGTAATCCTCTTTGGGAGGTATTTCTGCAGCCTTTCCAGTTGTTGTAGATGTCTTGTGAGGTACATACCAAAAGGGGCGTTGTACTCCATAATGGCTCTATTGAGTGATGAGTAGAGGGGAACAATGACCTCTTTTTTTTTCTTGGATGAGAAACCTTTTGTAATGAGGTGTGCCAAGTAGAAGGATTTCCTGACTATCAAAGGAGAGACTACTGTCCACCTGTGTCCCAAGGTGTCTTATCACACTTGCGGTGTTAAGTATACTACCGCCTAAGTGGTAGTTCATGGGTACAGAGTTTTTACCAAAGGGGATGACAATGCACTTTTTGGCATTGAGCTTGAGATCATGTCTTTGACACCAGGCATCTGTTTCAGTGAGGCCCTTTTGTAGGATGTCCACATCATTAGGAGTTTCGATTATGGCTCCAAGTTTGCAGTCATCTGCAAATTTAATTTGCCAAAGACCTTCTGTGTTAGCCTGTACTTCAGAGAAGTAGATATCAAACAGGAGAGGACCCAGGACTGAACCCTGAAGTACTCCACTTGTCACTGGTCTGAAGTCTGATTTGGAGTCTGCTACTTTCACAGTGTGGGTTCTGTCAGTAAGTCAGTTGGCAACCCATCTTGTGACATAGGGATTTATACCTAGTTTAGTGAGTTTATCTAGAATTCCAGAGTGCGGGATGGTGTTGAACACCTTGGTGAGATCTAGATAGGCTGTGTGAACCACATTACCCTCATCTATGGCTTTGGGGCCTACTTCAAAGAAGTCTATCAGGTTTAAGAGACATGATCTGCCTTTTACAAACCCAAACTGTGTGGGATCCAGAGTTTGGAGATCTCCATTGTCTTTGTTTATGAGTTCCATGATGATACATTCCATGGCCTTGTAGACAAGGCTCATCAGGCTAATGGGGCAGTAGTTCCCGGGGTCTGTTGTGGCCCCCCCATTTGGGGAGTGGGATCACTGTTGCGGTGCGCCATTCAATGGGCACAAAGCCTGAGGTGAGGCTATGATTGAACATGGTACTTAGGTGGGGTGCCAGCTCATTCTGTAGTTCATGTAGAAGGCAGCCTGGGATGTTTTCAGGTCCCACGGATGCTGTGTTCTTGGCTTTGGAGAGTGAGGTTTTTACCTGTGCAGCCATGATAACAGAAACTTTGCATTCTTCTGGTATAAAGATGGGCCCTTTAGGGGGTGAGAGGGGGTAAAGTTAGCACTGAACCTATCTGCCAGGATGTTGGCAATATCAGTTGGTTCTGTATATTTAGTGTCATTGTGCTGTAACTCAGAGCAGATCTGAGTGTTGCCATTGAGATTTTTGACATAGCTATAGAATGCTTTGTGGTTGTCTTTAGAATCAGTGGCAATTTTGTTTTCATAACTAGCTTTGGAGGATTTTATGAGGGATCTCAGCTTCTTACTGAGGCTGACCAGGGAGTTCCTCCAGTCATGGGATTTTACTCTTTTTTGCAACAGTTTCTTTCTTCTGTTGTAGAGTTTGTTTATGGCAGGGGACCACCAGATTGGCTTCCTTTTTTTGGAGGATAGCATCTTGGTTAATTGGAACACCTATGCATGTTGTTATAACTAATGTTGAAATGTTTTATTCATGACTAACCAATACACTTTGACAAATCTCAACACCATAGCATGTTTGGGTAGACCAATCCCAGCACATCCGCCTGTCCCACCTCATCTGGCCACGGCACTGGGTCCCACCCCATCTAGGACCCAACCTAGAGGAGCCTCCTCCACTGGTCCTACACCACCTTTGGGTGGAACCACCTCAGGAGATGAGGCCCGTACCACACCGGGTGTGGGCGCTGAGAGGATCCTGTCACCCATAATCAGCTCTTAGGGATGGTGCACAGGGTCTTCCAGCATGATTTGGAGTTTTACATGCCAGAGCAAAGGCAGACTGGTGCACCTTGAGGGGCATGCTGGCTCCAGCACCCAGCCCCCATCACAGCCACCTTTGGGGCTGTGAAGGGGCAGTGGTGACTGCCCATAGGTGGGGACCTCAGCCCCACTGTTTTCATTATGGGAACACTTGGTCCTCTGATTCCCAACCACCCTCCCCATCCAAGGTGTTTAATCCCTCAGGTGTCATACACTACCACTGTCCGCTGTCTTGTCTTTCTTATCTGTCTGCAAATGCAACCTCTCCTACCCAGCTACTGTAATGATCAGAGTTATAGATTACTTTTATTTAAGAAATGCATGTAGATTCTCTTATTTTGTCAGCTGCTCAAGTTAACAGTACTAATACTAAAAAGGTGTCCCTTCTTTGACAGGTTCCCAGCTGTATTGTGTGGCAATTTTATATTTTTGCATCACATTTTTGGTCCGTTTTCCATAAAATTTTGGTTTTCTAGCAAATTAGTGGCAAATCATTAAAGATTGAAGTTAGAAAATAATGGCAGACATTTGAGTTTTCAGATTTAATACCCTTCATAAAATTCATACTAATGCAAGACCTACTACTATTCTATTATCTTTCTAAGTTTATAAGATAAATATTTAAAAATTGTCCTTATTTCTTTGCCTGTGTCCCACCTCTATGTATGGCTTTGTCCAGATTTCTTGCTCTGAGGTTGAGAGGTATGAGTTTCAAAGCCATCACAGTCAGCCAGAGACATTTTAAATTGTGACATACTTGTTGCACTTCACTCCCCCATGTAGTGACTCTGGATGTGTCCAAGCAAGGCAAGGAGCAGTTATGCAGTGTAAGTGTGCAGAGTATTCCCCCATCCAAGGTAGGCACAAGTATGACAGTGGCTTTTCATCTGTCCTTGATTTTGCAGAATGTTCTGGTTTTCTGTCATATTTTACGCTGTTATTTTATGTTTCTTATTATTCAGAAAATGCATGCTTTTGCAGTGCCCAGTTGATCTGTATTTATGTAGCAATGCTTTAATGACCATCAGGTAAGCTTGTTGGAAATTGTAAGATGCAAGTAAGCTTTAATAAGAATACTGCTAAATAATTACTAACATTGAAAGCCTTTTTGTTATTGCCATGCAGAGAATATTTACATAACTAGATAATGTATAAGCCTTAGGTATTGCAATGCATATGACAGTATTTGTAATAAAGGACAGGATTACAGTATTTCAGAAGCTCATTACATTTGTTGGAGACTTACAGTCATCTTGGAGGCTTTACCCATGAACTAAACAATGCCAATCTATCATGTGTGGTCCATAACTTGTGCAGTAATCCTTTAAGCAATTTATCTTGTGCTTGTTTCTTGTTTGCTGTTCATTTTTTACTTTGATTATGTCTTCCCCATGAAACAAGTAGATAGTTGTCAGGCAGCAGGTCTTTTTTTGGATAAACATTTTTACAAGTGGGCATATCACAGGGATTGCTATGTTCAGCATGTTACTTGGTAATTTTATAAAGCTGAATATAAATTATAATTAGAAATGCAGAGCTAGGAGAAGTGGTTTATGTTGAGTGCTGCTTGTTTTTTTTTTATACTTGATTTTGACTGGCATTCCAGTAATGTATTTAAAAAGTAATTTATTTTATCATGCCTCACAACCTTGGTGTTTCCATCTAGATATTAAGTAAGCTGTCATTGTCTTGACTTGACTCTCATAATGACAGTTTGGCACCCAGGGCAGCATATTTAATTGAAGTTCCAGTTGCTGTGGTTTTGAGCATAGCTCCACCCCTTTCTGGTGTGCCACACAGGTTCCTATTGGCACCACCCATTTAGCTGTCTCCTGCAGACCCATTTAATTTGAAGTCAACAGCCGCCACTGCAGTTGAGAGGTATAGTTCAGCCAGGGCTGTCTTTGAGTTGGCTGCCCTTCCCCCCTCATAAAATCATGGTCGAATAGAGCCTCCCCCCTACAGTCATTCCAATGTCCCATTCCTTGGTTATTTCACCCCATTTACCATAAACACTGTAATGTGCATACTGCTTTAATTCTACAATGATTTGGATTTCATTTGAAAGTTTTATTTTGCATTTTACAGCACAAGCACTAATAGATATCTGCTAAACAAAGCAGTGCAGTCTCACAATGAAAATAGTCTTAGCATTAAAACTTCTCAGCCCTTGAAACTCACATTCATTGAAACAGCACTGAAACCCACATTCAAAGAAAATACGGTTTGCTAGTGGCAAATAAAGATTAAGTTTGGGCTGTTTTCAAATCATAGGCCCCTTGCATATAAAACATACACATGCTCTTTGATACACATTCTTGATTGTATAAAGTTATATTCTTTGTACAATACAGGATAGTTGTCAGAGGGTGTTTTAAATTTATTGTTTTGAACATTTTCCAGTAAACAATGAAACAAAATGCATGCACCAATAATGACAAAACTGCCCAATTCAGAAGATTTCCATCATAAAAGTCTACTCAAACTTCTACAGTCCACCAGTATCAGTAAATATGCACAATCTCTGCAAAAGTAAAAGTCATCTAAATAATTCCACATCAAAGAGATCTGTAACTAATGAAGATGTCGCTGCTAGCAAACAACTTTGTATTTCATTGTTTCATCTGCAAATAAAGTGCCTGTTGCCCTTGAGGAATAAATTGCCTATGTTGCATTAAAAAATGATAAGCAACAGGGAATGGATGGCAAACTGATAACAGGTTCATAGTTACTAGGTAGCTTTGCCAAAAAGGATTGCAGCATCCACCCCCCTTTATAACACAGTGCAGTATCAGCAATACATCGGTCTCTGTGGGAGTAGATCCCACAGCCTTCTGCATCAAAGTAAGTATACTACCTGTTGTGCTATTAACAATGCAAGCCAAGTCAGCATAAGCAGCACTAAACTTTTGTTCCCTTGCAGCTCTCAGCTCCTTGTAAAATCTACTCAACACTCAGCTGTATCTCTGAACTTTGCAGCACAAGAAATCTGGAAGAAGCCAAAATGTATTGGGGGGGGGGGGCAAAAGCCCAGAATCCAGGGACACATTTTAAACATTGCTTGTATAATTTTGGAAAGTTGCTAGAATAAAATGAAACTTAAATGGCTATCATTTAGTGAATTCAGTTCTCTCCATAGCTGTCAACCTCTTAGCAAAATACACCTGAACAAAGCCAATAATGGGGGAATACAGCCCCCAAACATATTCAGTGAATTCAGTTCTCACCATAGCTCTCAACCTCTGAGCAAAAAAAAAAAACACGTGGACAAAGCTAGTAATGGGGGAATACAGCCCCCAAACATATTCAGTGAATTCAGTTCTCACCATAGCTCTCAACCTTTGCACAAAAAACCTGGACAAAGCCAATAATGGGTGAATAGAGTCCCAACAATAGGGACACATTTCAAATATCCATGTTATAAACTTAGAACATTGCTAGAATAAAAGGTGTTGTGTTACCATGTACTTTCTGAAGAATATGAAGTCTGAAATTCAAATGCCTGTTATTTTTATTTATTTAACATTTGTTATCCAGGAAAGTCTGACTTAGAACAAAAGCCAATTTTCAGCAGAGGCCCAGAGAGAAACACTCCAGACACATGTCGTTGTAAGATGGGAAAACATGCAGACCCCACACAGAAGGCACCCCAGCCAAGAATCAAACCAGAGAACCTGTAGCTGTCAGGCAACAATGTTACCAGTACACCACTGCACTACTGACTGTGTAAGAAAACAATAATACAGAAACCACAGATTTTATGAGGAACAGAACAGAGCAAATATGAGGCAAAAATCTGCAAGTCTTTAAAAATGGTTGTGGGTAGGGAATTCAGGCCTTTGTCACCTGCAACCAAGATACAGTGTTTAAGCCTGAGGTACTCTCTAGCCACCAGTATATAGCAACTGGGACATTTCACACACACCCTTTCTCTATCTCTTACTTTAAACAGAAACCATTAGTACAAGCACGCACTCAACCCAGTGGTGAAATGTTTACTACAAGTGAGCATTTTGGCATTAGTACCCAGTCGCACTTAATATTCAGTGTTGCCCACTTTCACTAATCCAGTACATGACAAAATGTACTTCGTCAGTTCCAACACTGGAAAATTGTTCGATGATTGGTAACTTTGACAAAATGTATTGTACCCATAACACATCAAAGTCCAACTTTCATATTTTTTCCGTGAAACAAATGGCAGTGACAAAGACTCTCATACTCAATATAGCACACCAAAATAGCTTTCTGGATAAAAGTGAGATATACAGTATATTTATTTCCATAAACTAGGCAACAGTTACTTCCAAAACAATTCAATAATTTGTTCCTGCATTGGCAAAAATAAAGAATCAAAGTCCATCATCTGGTATCCTGTAGAGTCTGCCCAAATAATCAGTTTAAAGGAAGATGCCTAAGTCACCACAGAAAAGTTAACATTTCTTCCTTACTGCACTGTAATGCCATGAACCAACATTACAGTCAGCCATTTCCACTCTATGAAAATGAGAGACAAGCTACTTTGGTTTCATAGAGCTTTAGCCCTCTCTTTTATACACCATTTAATGACATAATTTACTATAGTAACTAAACCATGCAGAAATCCTCTCTCCCTGATTCAAGAAGTGATCAATTTAAAGCAGCAGTCCTATGGATAGCTTTTTTGTGTTATTTTTTCTTCAGTTTTAAAGTTAACAGTTATATTTCCACTGATAATGCAAGGCTTAAATTATTTTACACCATTTCCAAACAACATTTTGGCGGAAACCACTATACTATGATAGAATGACATCCCTCCAACCCCCACTTGAACCCTTGGTTTTAGGTACTATAGATGTACTGTGAGACCTCCACTTGCCGTGTGCATTGGGCTGCATCAGTCCTGAGCTATGTTTCACCATGAATGTAAAGACTACAAGGAGCTTGCCTATCTAAATAGTTTTGTGTTTCCATCCTGGTGCATATTCAATGGAGCATAGTCTGTAAACAAAGTAAATTATCAGCTGAGAAGGTAGTAATGTAATGACAGTAATGCCTACTTAAATGCAAGCATTCCCTCACAGCAGCAGAATACCTTGTTTCTACTCTGCTCAATGTTCAACTCAAACAGCATATAGGATGTTTTTCCTATTAATGTTTGTGATAATAATCTGCTTAGTACTATGTCTCATACATCACTATATAATAGTGAAGCATTATTGAAATCTGGTGGACATAATACAGGCTCTGAAATAGCTATATTCGTCAACTGTATAAAAGCACCGGCTGCATCTTGGGTGGGGTCCATTTCACCATAAAATACATCATCCCTTTTATTCAGTTCGTCAAGATGTCAGAATATTGATATCAAAATATCACACAGACACACACAGACACACACACAGGCACACACACAGACACACACACACACACACACACACACACACACACACACACACACACACACACACACACACACACACACACACACACTTACCTGAAAGAGTGTTCTCAGTCCTGTTCCAAGTTAATATATGAATTCAAAGTGTTTTCAGTGTTCCAGTCTCCGAATGTCAAGTTACACACACTAAATTAGTCCCGCACTAGCTAACGGCTGGTTTCCCCATGAGAAGGCAAGGCTCAACTGTCCTTCCAGCTGGTTTCCCTGCTGGAGCTGCAAGAGTAGGCTACAGCCTGCAGACGATGCAGTCCGGAGTTCTTCTGTTCTATGCAGTTGTCACCGCCTGACATCTGGGCATCTCCATCTGGGGTTGGGAGGGTGACCTAATGGTTAAGGTGTTTGCCTTACAAACACAAGATGTGGGGTTTGAGTCTCACAAGGGATAATTGGCTAGGCTTAAAATCGCTCTCAAGGGCAGTTAGCTTAGTACTAAACTATGAACCTATGCAGGGCAGAGATGCCTTTCTCCCTATCTGGTCTGCTGCCACAGCAGTTTGGAGCTCAGAGAGTTCCAGAAACTCCAAGCACACATGCATGGAGTTCCTGGAATCGCAATTTTTTTTTCTTCTTTCCTACAGGTGAGGAGGGGGCTGCAGTCCTATAGCACTAGCCACCCCAGGTTGGATAATTAAAGTTGCCCTGGATCATGGTAAAGGGTTGAATCTTGATAGATTGTAAGAGGTCTAGACATGTAGAGTGGGCATCTTGAGTCAAAGTTGGAGGCTTGTAGCTAGCTATGATTTGAATAGGGGTCATGTCAATAGTTAACTGCACCTGGAGCATCTCCTGTGTGCCATACTGTTTGACCAGCCTGGAGGTGTGTATGTCTTTTATATATATATATATATATATATATATATATATATATATATATATATGTTGCAACTCCATCTCCTTTTGCTTTGCTGCCCATGGTTTGGGGTCTGAATGTATGATACGATGAGTAAACTGGTATGGCTGGTGTGCTCTTCTCAGCTTTGAACTAGGTTTCTGTGAATGCACGAATGTCAGTATCTTCCAGGTTAAGAATGCTTGCAATGAGTGCAGTTTCATGTTTAGACTCCTAGCATTTAGCAGCATGACCTTTAATTTGCATTTTGATGACATTTTTATGCTGGCAGTTTTAACCTCATAGATGTGCCTAAAAAGGCACTATGGGGGAGACAAGAGCCTTTGCCAGAAGACTGAAGCTCAAGGGAGACAGATGCAGGCCACCTCTGACAAAGCATCATGGTTTGTCAATCATGTCTTCCCAGGCTGTTAGGTACTGGATCCCCAGGAATGACACCAGAAACTAAGCCAATTGTTAAAGTCAATCATTTTCTGCTTGTATTGAGGCATCATTCTGAGTAATGGTAGAATGCTGCTTAAAGCTAAAGGCTAGGATCGTACCTGCTTGGGACACATATTCAGTGAGCTAGGGAACTAAATGCCATACAACTGCTGATACATTTATAGTTGCAATAAGTTTCTATATATCTGCACTGCTACAAGTCACCTTACTTATAATCTAGACTTTAAGTGTACCTTAACAAGATTGCTCAGGGAATGTTATTAAATTGATATGTATCATAATGCAGCTGTATTGAATAGACATGTTAGTATACGCAAGTAAATATTCAGTGTGAACTACACGTGGAGTATTGCATAACTCTCACAAATAGCTTGCGAATGCCATTGCATATTTATAAGTGACTTTGAACTGCAATAGATTTAATTGTGTTTTGCTACTGTGCTTCATTACATATTGTGACTGTATACTGCTTCCATTCTCGCTTTATTCATCTTTTCTTGTCCTCTGACTCTCCTTATCTGTGTACTTATCTCTAGCACCCATTCTTTGCCACTTGTATTAAATTTCTACTCTTCCTCTTGATTTCTCTTTATCTTACTGTCTCCTTCTAACTGCTACATAATTATATATCTCTTAGCATACTCCGATTTACCAAATCTTCAAGCTCTCTCCCTCTACATATATCACAAGTCTGTCTTTCTCTTCTTACCCATGCAAGCTTCTCTCAGAGTCAGCTCAAGGCCCTGTAGATTTCCTGCAAGTCCTGCTAAACCAGGGATCTGCTCCTGTTTCTTCTTTTTTAAAATAAAGTATGTGCCATATGTAGTGGTCATATTTTTTTAAATTCTGTTAGCTCTAGGCAGCCACACCACATCACCAGGTAGCTTTGGTATCTCCACCACCTCCACATGCTATCTGATCTGCAGATAACCTATTCAGTCTGCACCTTTTCATATCTCTACCACTTAATCTTTGATATAGACATTACAGTTAGTGTAATCCCCTCGTTCCCTCTTGCACACCTTTCAGCCATTACTCCTGCTCTACAACAGTACACTAGTCCAATTAGTGAATATTTTTCAGCTACTGACCTAACTCAATCTCTACTCCTTTCTCATACTATCTGATCTGCAGTAGACTAAGACCAGCACCTATAAAAAATCCACTCAGGCCTCATCTTTTGTCACCCAGCTATATAGTTTCTCCAGCATCAATCCCTACTTAATTGAACATAACTCACTTTATCAAATTCCACAACCTCCTTACATCTAATAAATAAAACTACCACCACACAAACCATACAGGCAAACTAACAAGGCTAACCTTATTCATCACATAAAAATCAAGCTCCTTAACCTTTTACAGTGTGGAGATATTCACCCCATCCCTGGACCTACACATCCAAGCATCTCCTCACAAACTTCCTTCACCAAAAAATGCTACTAATAACACTAAATTAAAGTACTTTATGCAACAGAATCACATAATTTCATTCATGGCTATCACTTCACTCTGCAGATATAGTAGCAGTGACTGAGACTTGGTTAAAACCACATATTCAAGACTCTGAGATTGTCTCCCCAGGCTACTACATTCTAAGAAATGATAGAACACATAAAAAAGGTGGTGGGTAGCACTAATCTATCATTCCAACCTGTCACTTACCCCTCTCTCTAAACCTATTCCTTCCTTCCTTTGATAATGCAGAAGTACCCATGGCATACATGCATTTGAACAACTCTAAACAAATATGTTTCAGAGTAATTTATATAACCCCAGGAAAAAACATACCAAATCTTGAAGACCTTCTCTCCTGGACCTCCATTAATATCTCCAATGAAACTATTATAATGGGCAACACTAACATCAATTGGCAGAATATGATTTCCACTTGCCCAGTAGATAATATATATCTTCGTGGCTTCACACAACTTATGACCAATCCTACCAGAATGTGCAAAAATGATGAACCAGGGACAACAATAGATTGGATACTAATTAACAACCCACTTAATTATAGCAATTCCAATACTCTTTCAAATAGCCTAAGTGACCACTCCCCAGCCTATACCTATAGAAATCCTACTTACATGCCAAAACACCACATCTAGAAAATTTCTAGAAGCCTAACCAAAGTCAGTCAACAGCTTTTTAATAGTATCCTAAAAGCCATAAACTGGACCCCCTTAAAAACACTGCCAGTAGCAACGCTATATATCATTTCAATAAAACTTTCCTAGACATTCTCAATAGCTTAGCTCCTTTCTGAATCAAAAAGACTAGAACAAATCACACTCCTTGGCTTGAGAAAGGCACTAAACAATTACTACTAACTAGAAACCGAGACTGGAAAGTTGGCCAAGAATCAAAAATGAACTTGACCATCTAAAATACAAGCAACTATGCAATCAAGAAAAAAAAAACTAGTGATAACAGACAAGAAAAATTATTTTGCACAGCAACTAACCTGCCAAATAAGTAATCCTAAAAAATTCTGGAAATTTATATCGACAGTCCTTTCTGCTAGGACATCTCAAAACCCCATACCAGCCCCAGATAAAACACCATCTCAAATAGCTGACATGTTTAACTCCCACTGCATAGATACCATACAAAAACTTATTAACCTTTCCTCATCTAACACCAGCTCCAACACCACTGAAGATTTAACCTGACAGACTTTGGAAATATTAACGCAATTTTTAACTCCTCCATCTTTTGCAACCAGCCCTACATAGCCACACCCTTAACAACCACTTTCTCTCTTCAGTCTCTTCCTATGTCACTCGTACAAAAACTTCTTACTAAACTAAAACTCTGTTTCCTCTCTGCTGACAACCTCCCATCTGAATACCTAGCCACAGAAGCAATAACCTATCCAGTCAGTATTCTGATCAATAGGTCCGAATCCTACATCCCCAAACTCGGGAAAAATTCTATTACTACCCCATTGCACAAAGCAGGACAGAACAAAGAACTAACTATAGATCCATTTCTATCCTCTCCCTTCTATCTAAGCTACTAGAAAAATGTATACACCTACAACTAATGACATTTCTCTTGGCTAACAATCTCCTTACTTATATACAACATGGTTTTCATCCTGTAAATAGTACACTGGAGCACTACCATCATTCACTGATACTGCCTACAAAGCTTTGTACAATGACCAATTTACATCAGTAATCTTAATTGACCTATCAACGGGCTTTGACACAGTGACCCATTCTAAACAATAACTACAACTCTCTACACTAGCTTGCTCCCAAACTACTCAAAAATGTTTCTTCAGTTACTTAACTGATAGGGAACAATGTCAAATGGCAATCTAGCCTACCCACATATTAGTTAAACAGCAATGGCATCCCACAAGGATCAATATATTCATTAACAATCGTCACTCTGTCTCCCTCCAAAGTAAACTCATCCAATATTCGGACGACTCCACTATTATTTCTACATCCAACAACCCATACCAAC
Organism: Protopterus annectens; assembly: GCF_019279795.1. Lineage (NCBI taxonomy): Eukaryota > Metazoa > Chordata > Ceratodontiformes > Protopteridae > Protopterus > Protopterus annectens. Next base: position 627,131,754 of record NC_056729.1, on the reverse strand, counting down.
TCTTAACTATCACACAAGAAGCCTTTACCTCTATCGAAATATGGCTAAACAAAGCACAGCTACTATTCTCTCCAAAATTATTCTCACTCAAATTCAAGATATATTCACAAAACAAAACTCAGATTGAAATTGTTGCTCATGCAAAACTTCTAGGTATCATTATAGACACATAACTTACCTTCAAACAACTCATACATAATCAATTAAGAATACACACATCAAACCTGACAAATGTTACAGGCATAAACATTTTATGGATGCCTCCACCAAAAGTACATTAGCCAGTACCTTTCTATTCCCCTCCCTTGTTTGTTGAGCTCCTATTCTTACAAATCTTCACACAACCTTAAAGAACAAACTACAATCATGTTATCACAAAATTGCCAAATTTGCAACTGGTCTACCAAACCACACCCACTACTCTTTAGCCCTCAAAAAAAAACTAAATTAGCTAGAATTCCCTCAATATAATTGGCTAGAATTCCCTCAATATCTAAACTTATTTCAACTCTCTCTAGCTCACAAAATAATCTATAAACCTTACAGCATTATACTCCATCCAGAAATCTCCACCCCACTAACAAACTACTTTGACAAGTGCTTAAACCTACCAAAGAGCTGGACAATGCCTTTATTGCTATGCCATTGGTAAACTATGGAATACTCTACCACCAAAAATTAGTGCCACTAAATTCCTCAGGACATTTACATTTACACATAAAGACAACTACCTTAATTCTCATAACTGCTCTTGCTCTTATGCAACAACCAGCTGACCTAAGCATCTTTGCTATAGTCTGCTAACTCCTATCTCTTTAAGCTTCCCTAACTACTAATATCTCCTGTCCTGGCTTCCATAACACCATCTTTCTTCTTACATTTCCTTCTTCATAAATTTCTCCCTTATACTGAACTTAAATTCTTTCATCCACTCCTACCATATCTCTCACCATAATTATTGTCTACAATGGATCTTAATCTAACTTTCTCACACTAATTCCTCTATCTCATCTCGTCTCTCTCAACTAATCCCCCCGCCTCTTCTACTACATCTATATGCATCTACTTCTCCCAACATTAAACTCATTACTAAACATCTGCCCTATTACTTACATATTAAAATGTTCTATTGGCTGCATGCTAATTTTAACAAGTCTGATTGGCTTGATCTTTATCTCAACAAAACATTCACAGACATGAATTATCTCTTATATGCAAACCATGGAAATCTTTATTTTGATTGTACATAAATTGTACTAGTAATATATGGCTACACTATATATGTTTTTATTTTAATATCTTGTCACTGCTCTTTCTTTTAAAACAATTATTTATACTTAATGATTGTACTTTGTTAATTTCTGGATCTTTTCTCCCCGGCCTGCACTGAAAATGGGTTCCTGACCCATTTGGACTTTTCTGGTCACCAAATGTCAGTAAATAAATAAATAGTGCTCATCTTTCCCAAATCCCCCACTGGATCAGACACCATTGAGGTTGATGTCTGTGCTTCATCTGGCAAGATTTGTGGTTTTCAAGGGTTGTATATCTTTCCTCTAATAAAAGTTGTAACCTCCTTAAGTAGCCCATCAAAACAGATAGAGCATATTACCTTTGCCTCCTTTACTCAAAAAGCTTCTAATTCATCAATTAAGCTTAACCATTCTTCACCAACAGCATTTTTTCACCTTTGGTTCTAGCTCAGGTCTGCTTATCTTAGCTAGAATTGCTAAGTACTTTAATTTGTAGCATCTTTCTATATCAGGTACTCCTAACCCCCCTCCCCAATATCCCTAGGTAGTATTAATCTCTCTTATTGTATTATTGGTTTATCTCCATGCCCTATGAAATCTCTTATCCAGTTACTTAAATTTTGCCTTTACTGGCCATGACCAACAGGATTGTCCTAGATACAACAAATGGAGTATTAAGTGCCAGTGTAACACCTGGAATCTTTGATCCTAGTCTAAATCTGGTAAAATTAGTTTTCATAAATTGTCTCTAATTTTCTCCCAGATAATCTGCTAAGATATCATCATGGAGGTTTCATATGTATTGAATAACATAATTCCCATGTATCGAAGGTGGTCTTCTTTCTACCATCCTGGGTGTATTTCTTCTAATTCCTTCTGATTTTGTATGTTACGTCCAGTTGTCTTAACATTTTCCTCATTTATTTTATAGCCTGATATTTCCTCAAACCATTTCAAAATTTCCATCAATTGTGGTATGTCCTGCATGAGTTGCAACAATGTAACAATTCTATTGTTTGTGTACAGTGCTAGTTTAAGATGAGAATTATACCAATGAAAGACACTAATGTGAGAGACTTTGATCCATGTGGCCAACAGCTCCAGATATAAAGCAAATAATAATGGGGGAGAGTGGACAGCCTTGAAGGGTTTTGATAAAACCCCCATCATATTAACCCTTGCTATGTAGTGATTATATAACCTCTGACGCATCATAAATTGATCAGGGAAATTTATGTTCTGCAAGATCGTAGCTTAGAAACCCCAGTCTTTCTTAACAAATGCTTTTTTATGCATTCAGGGAGATTATCACTAACTGGCATTCCTCTTGATTAACTTCCCCTAATATCATTAGTGTTTTTGAGATATTGTCAAAATTTCTCCTGGTCACTATAAAACACATTTGATCATAATGTATTAGCATTGTTAATACTGGAGCCAACTTTGCCCCCATGATTGAGATATATGTCTTATAATCATGATTTAAAACTGTCATAGGCCTATAGGAGTTTGGATTTGTAATATCTTTACCATCTTTAGGTATAAGAACCATAAGACCTTCCTTCCAAGATCTTGACACTTCCTCCCTGGTATCATTTTATTAAATAATTTTGCCCAGATCTGGATTACCTGTTCTAGTGATAACTTTCATACTTCTACAGTGCCATCAAGTCCTGTGGTTTTCCCATTCATTTGCCTCAACAGGGCATATGTTATCTCTTCTGCTGTGATCAGTTTTACAAGTGTAATGCTTATTTCCTCAGTTAATTTTGGGAGCCATAGTGATGAGAGAATATGTGTTGTATTCTTTCCTGTTTTTGTGCTATTAGTTCACCCTTCATAGAGGATTGCATAATAAGAAGTAGAAATCTTCCTAATATCTGGTAAAGAGTCTTAATGTGCCCTCCCATCCAGATATCTTAACTGAAATAGTACCCACTGCACTTCTGCAGTGGGGGTATCAATCTGGTTTAGTACATGTACACAGCCATTGTTCCTGATCATTGTATTATAGTCCCCTGCTATCAACAGAATGCCTTCAACAAAGGCATTTATTTGTAGAATTTATTTCCTAACCATTGCAAGTTTCACCATGGGAGGAAGAAAAATAGATATTAAAGTTAATTTCATCCCTTCTACCCTGTCTTTCCATCCTGCTAAAAATCCATCTTCACTAGCAGTTGGTCCTTCTATCCAATTTAGATTATTTTTCCCAAGTACTACCAAACTTCTGTGCCGCCTTCATTCATGACGGCTTTGTGGAAGCAATTTATAACCCTTACTTGTCAAGTTACAGTATTCAGCATATGTTATGTGCACTTCCTGTAACAATAAAAGTGTATTTTTCATTATTAATTAAGTTCAGGAGCCTCTCTCTTTTTTCCTGCACTAGCGACTCCATTTACATTGCAAGGTAACATCAGTAGACTTGGCACTGCAGTGTGATATGTATCTCACATTGTGAAACAGCCTTTACTATAATCAGTCTCTCTCTCTCTCTCTCTCTCTCTCTCTCTCCCTTTCATCACAGTTTCCTAATATAATTACTGAAAATAAACTGATCATTCAAACGTGTCCAAGAGGAGACATCATCACCTCTTCTACTCAAAGTATTTCTTTCCAAGATCCTTCATATATTTTTCAAGTTAATAACTCACCCCCAAAAACATTTTCTCCAGTTTTATTTCATAAATTATTTGTAACGGTATCCCGGTTGGCACTGTAAGACCAGCACCCCTCTCCATAACATCTTATGTGCACATTGTTAGCTTTCTAAAGTGAGTAAAGAAATTGTCTGAGATTGGTACAGCTCTACCTGCTTTTAATAAAGTTTAGTGAACCAATATCTTACCTTGTCATTGATGCCAACAGAATGATTGTTTATAAAACATTTAACATAGTGTTCAATTCATTTAATGCTCCATATCAAATAGTGTTCATAGTTCATTTAATAATCCATATCACCCTTTGAGCCATATCCAAAAACCGGCTGAGAGCATTATCATTCCCTGACACCATTGACAATAAATGTATCAAAGTTGCATGCTTTACAAATCAGGGGTTGCCACAAACTGCATATTCAATAAAAAACACAGAGATCTCAGATGGATTAAATGGCAGCAGCCATGTGTTTATTGTCATTTACTCAAATAGAAACCAATTATTGTGAGATGAGCACAAGGCAGGAATGTCAGGGAGGCCATTTTATTTCTTTCATAGCATTCCCCTAAACCTACAGGACAACAGACAGCACATTGATATCCGGCCCTTCTGATTCAACATACCCACATGATAACAGCTTTTTCATTTCACAATTCATCACAATTCCTCTGGGCCGCCTTACAATCTGCAAAGGAGCCATTGCCAGGCTAGTAAGTCCCCTGGCAACAATCCATTGGGGCTATCTGGCCTGTGGAAGGTCCAGCTGAAGAGTCCTGTGACCTCCCCCCACTTACCTTGGCCTCCCCTACCTTTCCTGTCTTCCGCCACAGAAGGGAGGAATATTCCTCCCTTCCGCCAGCACATCTCAACCTATCCTAAGTGAATGCCCTTCAAAGCTAAACCAGCTTGCAATTCCTTATAAAAAATCCCCAAACCTTTTTCAGATAAATGAACCCCATCCTCATCATACCTGTCTGGCCACCAGACCTGAATGCCAGGGTGAGGAATGTACAACCCGTTAATGCCCCTTAACACCTTATCCATAGAGTTATTAATTCTCCTTCTCATTCTCTCCACGGCTTTAATGGACCTAACCCCCTCCATTTTTTTCTCTGTACCACTTCTGACCAGCAGATAATAGCATGTGTCCAGTATTCATGCATACAATATACCTCTTGTACCATCAAACCAATTAGCTCTTTTACTGGATGTTGACAGATATCATTACCCCCTAGGTGCAATAAAATGGCAGTAGGAGATTTATCGCTTCTTGCAGCTTGCTGTAGTACTGCCCTGAGATTCATTCCTGATACACCAAACCAACTTGCTTTGCAAGAAGCTTTTTTTCCTCCTTGGAAGGAGAAGCCCTGCCTGCCCTGGGCAAAGCGATGGAGTCTCCGAATGAAAGAATGACCCACTATCCAGATGTATTCCTGATCTAAAAATGTGAGAGCTGAAATATAAAGGACAAGATTTAAAGCCATTTACACCTTACATAGCCTTTATAACCATTGGACTTCCACCTGCCCATCTTCATAATGTCGGTCTGTGAAACTCCCATTGCATGTGCAAATGAGGCTGCACCTATTAGAAAGGAATGTAATGTATATTTATCTGAGTCTAGGCCACTCAACTTGATTGCTTCCTTTAAAACTACTCTCACATGATACTGTGTCAGAGGTTCACCTTGCTGATGACAAAAGAATGGACCATCTGACCCTTCCCCTATAGTTGCGGTACTCTAGTAGCACTTTAGTCAAGTCCCATACCAAACCCTTGGGGTAACCACTGTTACTCACTGACCTTTGCCTTCTTGATCCATTTTGGATTTATTTTATAGCCTGATATTTCCTCAAACCATTTCAAAATTTCCATAAGTTATGGTATGTCCTGCATGAGTTGCAACAATGTAATAATTCTATTGTTTGTGTACAGTGCTAGTTTAAGATGAGAATTATACCAATGAAAGACACTAATGTGAGAGAATTTGATCCATATGGCCAACAGCTCCAGATATAAAACAAATAATAATGGGGGAGAGTGGACAGCCCTGAAGGGTTTTGATAAAACCCCCATCATATTAACCCTTGCTATGTAGTGATTATATAACCTCTGACGCATCATAAATTGATCAGGGAAATTCATGTTCTACAAGATCCTAGCTTAGAAACCCCAGTCTTTCTTAACAAATGCTTTTATCTGAATCCAGGGAGATTATCACTAACTGCCATTCCTCTTGATTAACTTCCCCTGATATCATTAGTGTTTTTGAGATATTGTCAAAATTTCTCCTGGTCACTATAAAACACATTTGATCATAATGTGTTAGCATTGTTAATACTGGAGCCACCAAGATTGCCCGCAAGATTGACATATATGTCTTATAATCATGGTTTAAAACTGTCATAGGCATACAGGAGTTTGGATTTGTAATATCTTTACCTTCTTTAGGTATAAGAAACATAAGACCCTCCTTCCAAGATCTTGACACTTCCTCCCCTGGTATTATTTTATTAAATAATTTTGCTTAGATCTGGATTATCTGTTCTTGTGATAACGTCCATACTTCTACAGTGCCATCAAGTCATGTGGTTTTCCCATTCATTTGCCTCAACAGCGCATATGTTATCTCTTCTGCTGTGATCAGTTTTACAAATGTAATGCTTATTTCCTCAGTTAATTTTGGGAGCCATAGTGATGAGGGACTATGTGTTGTATTCTTTCCTGTTTCTGTGCTATTAGTTCATCCTTCGTAGAGGATTGCATAATAAGAAGTAGAAATCTTCCTAATATCTGGTAAAGAGTCTTAAAGTGCCCTCCCATCCAGATCTCTTAACTGACATACTACCCAATGCACTGCCACTTGCTGTAATCTGGCTGCCAACAGCTTTTAGCATGTTTGTCAGAAAAGTTTCATCCAAAGCCATTGTGTGCAGCCATATCCTCTCATCTTCATTTTTTTGTAATTTGTGCATGAGTGTCCCTCATTCCATTTTTAACCTCTACCACTATTGAGCTTCTACTTCCATCTACTTGTAAGTCCCTCAGTTCTTTCATCAGATTTGGCTAAACCCTTCCCTTTTATTCCTCAGTTCATTTATTTTTGCCTACACCAATATTCCCAGTTGTGTTTTACAGTTATCCTGCTCATAGCGGTTTACCTCTTTTACTTGGTTAAGTAACCTATCCATCTCAAACTTTAACCATTGTACAAAGGCTTCCAACTCTAAGAGGAAAGTAGGAAATTTCCAATGGGACATAGAGAAATCACTTGCTCTCAAATGAAATGTCCATTTAATATAGACATGATCTGAGTAAATAATCAGACCAACCTCCATTTTATCAATCTGGCATCAAAACTTTGTACAACTGTCTTGACGAATCTTGACCAAACCTTACCTTTACTACCATTGTATGTATAGTCCACATCTGCTTGTGCTCGTCCATCTTTCCACCATCTGTCTACCAATCCCAGATTTCTCAACAGCTATTTAGTTTTCTTTTCTGCATTAGATTGTTGCCTCTGTCTCTATATCTTCTATAGTTTATTTATTTATTTTATTTTATTTTATTTTATTTTACATTTGTTGACCGGGTTAGTCTAACTGGATATATGTCCATTTTCAGTAGAGGCCCGGGGAGAAAAGCTCCAAACAGGATTATACAAAGTGACTATAGATACTAAGCATCTACTTAAAGAAAAAAAACATTCCAACAATACATTAAGTTGTAAAAATAACACTTTACCATACATTTGGTCTAAGATAGTAGGTGTAGTGATGTTAAGAGCAGTAGAAGTAACTATAGAAGGAAGGTATGACAGATTTAGAGCAGGAGGTCAGACATAGAGAGAGAGTAAAACTAATAACTATTATCTGTAAAATGTCTTATGTTCATAAATACTCACAATTTTGGGATAATATGAATCTCTAAAAAGCTAGTTTGGATTATGTACAAGTTCAGGTAGGGATAGAAAAAGTTGGATCAAACTAGAAAAATTGTAATACTTCCTGAATAAAAAGTGAAGGAAATATGAACAGATATAATTGTTGAGGTAGGTTTAAAGGTGGTTTAGCAAGAGGAGGTGGTATCAATCTGGTTTAGTACATGTACACAGCCATTGTTCCTGATCATTGTATTACAGTCCCCTGCTATCAACAGAATGCCTTCAACAAAGGCATTTATTTGTAGAATTTATTTCCTAACCATTGCAAGTTTCATCATGGGAGGAAGAAAAATAGATATTAAAGTTAATTTCGTCCCTTCAACCCTGTCTTTCCATCCTACTAAAAATCCATCTTCACCAGCAGTTGGTCCTTCTTTCCAATTTAGATTATTTTTCCCAAGCACTACTAACCTTCTGTGCCGCCTTCATTCATGATGGCTTTGTGGAAGCAATTTATAACCCTTACTTGTCAATTTAGAGTATTCGGCATATGTTATGTGCATTTCCTGTAACAATAAAAGTGTATTTTTCATTATTAATTAAGTTCAGGAGCCTCTCTCTTTTTTCCTGCACTAGCGACTCCATTTACATTGCAAGGTAACATCAGTAGACTTGGCACTGCAGTGTGATATGTATCTCACATTGTGAAACAGCCTTTACTATAATCAGTCTCTCTCTCTCTCTCTCTCTCTCTCTCTCTCTCTCTTTCATCACAGCTTCCTAATACAATTACTGAAAATAAATTAATCATTCAAACTTGTCCAAGAGGAGAGATCATCACCACTTCTACTCCAAGTATTTTTTCCAAGATCCTTCATATCTTTTTCAAGTTAATAACTCACCCCCAAAAACATTTTCTCCAGTTTTATTTCATAAATTATTTGTAACGGTATCCCGGTTGGCACTGTAAGACCAGCACCCCTCTCCATAACATCTTATGTGCACATTGTTAGCTTTCTAAAGTGAGTAAAGCAATTCCCTATTAACAAATGGGCTCAAACCTGTTTTCATATCAGTTAAGACAACATTGCAGCACATATGCTAGGAGGCTGTAGAAACATCTTCCCTTACCTCCCCAACCTTCTTTCTATTGTTGTGCTTTAAAAAGTCTGTAGCAGTATGACTTAAATAACATGTACTTATTCCTATTTTTATAAAGTAAAAATCCAAACCTGCCTTAGAGCAACATTCATGAATGCTTTGCTCTCTAGCACTCCCTCATAAATTAAATTAAGTGTTCTAATTATGTTTTTATTATGAAAAATAAGAGATTTTAGAGAGCATTGTAATGGTAAATAAAACACCAGCTAGCATACAGCAGCAGTCATGTTAACCATTACTCAATAGTCCCAAGCAGTGCTGAGAGAAATCAGGTTGTTTGTCTAATTACTTCTCCCTTCCTTGGGACAGATCAAGTAATGTGTGTATTCATGATCATGCAGTGATAGAGTGATATCTTTCCATACCTTCATGACATTCAACAAGCAGAACAGAATCAAATTCAAACATAGTTTCTGAGACCATATCAATGTCCAGCTGGCATTTCTAAAAATATTATTATTACATTACAACATGTAAGTGGAAGAAATAATCACCATAGCAGAATTATTTATAATGATAGTTAAGCTGCTTTAGCCAAGACACTTATACATTTACCTCAGAGCAAACAAAAAATAAATACATAAATAAACAGTTCTGTTAAAGATCTCTGTTCTACCCATCACCAGTGGTTAGCTATTTAGTAATCACAGATTCATAACTTGCAAGTAATTTCTTAAGAAGTGTTTTTGTGGCCAGTCCTTTCAACTGAACAGTGTTTATGCAGTGTTAACTTATTAAATCACCATAAGTTAATATGGAGACAATCTAGGTTTATCCAGAAGAAAGCATCAGTCAACAATAAGATGTGTCAAATCTAGTTCACCTGTGGCAGCAATTTATTAGATTCCTTTGCTTTCTTCCTCAACTCTATAGATTCTTTGGCCCTGCTCTTCATAGCTTGGTATTGCTTAAATAATGGAAACATCCTAGGATTTCTTATCAGATCCATCTCTGCCTGTGCTTGCAATGGTTTTCCCCTTGAATAATGGAAACAGCCCTGGATTTATTACTCAGATCCATCTCTGCCTGTGCTTGCAATGGTTTTCCCCTTGAATAATGGAAACAGCCCTGGATTTATTACTCAGATCCATTTCTGCCTGCTTGCGATGATTCTCCCCTTGATGTGGCAGATGCACTTTGTAATGCTTTCAGTACTTCTTCTGTGGTAACTAAGGTTTTAGGACCACATTTAAAAAATCTGCTGAGCTGTATTTAGCAGTTTCAAATCTATAACATTTAGAACACTGTAATTTTTGGACAAGGATGCATGTCTCTCTTATTTTTCTCATCACCCATGAAAAGTCTTGCTCCACAACAAATCTGCTGTCCCTAAAAGTCCAATTTTCACCTACCTTCCAGAGTAAAGATAGAATTATTATCTTACAGCAGTACGAAGCAAAGTGCACGATGAGTTGAGCCATCTGTCCCAAAGAGCAGGCTGGATTCAATGCCACAAACTAACCTCTCTCTCTAAAAAGTTCTTTTGATGCTAAGCATGTCCATTTCAACAGATATCAATGAAGGAAGCTTCTAAAATCTGGAACCTCTGCTCTCTCTGGAAAACCACAGAATCTTAGTTTGTTGTAATATGAACTCTATCCTCCTGCCCTGTTAGTGCATCTTCTAAATAATCAAACTTAGCTTTAGAAATGGAAGCATGTAACTTCAGATCCTCATTTTCTTGTAGCAGATCATATATATATATATATATATATATATATATATATATTTATGTTATATTGTATTAGATATATTTTATATATATATATATATATATATATATATATTTATGTTATATTGTATTAGATATATATATATATATATATATATATATATATATATATATATATTCACTTTATAATCTCAAAATACTGAAATGTCGAATTTCAGTATATCAAGACCATAAAGTTGACTCTGCCGAATAGCAAAAGTGCATAACCACAAATCTGGATATGTTGAATTAGTGGTTATGGTTTAATGGTACATGACGTGGAGTGTATTGTGTGGATGGTGTGTGATGATGTGTGTGGATTTAGGTGGATTTTAAGGTAAGTGACTATTTTGTAAGGGTTTTGGGTAAGTGAGTGTATGTGAGTGTGTTTGGAAGTTGTACATGTGGGTTAGGGTAGGCAGGTAAAAGTATGAGTGTTTAACTGTTGAATATGGTGGTGTTTGTATATATGTGATGTGTGTGCAAGGGACTGTAGAATGTCTGGTTGTGAGTTTGCTATCTTTTACTGTTTGGAGCGATCTTGGAGTTAGAATATATGGGGGGTAGGTTTGTACATGTGTGTTGTTATGTTTGTGTGTGTGTGTTTTTTTTTTTTTTTTTGTAGTCTGGGTATTATGGTGTATGATATATATTCGCGATTTTAAGTTTCGCAGTTTTGGACTGGTGGTATTTGAGGAGTCAACTTTATGGTCTCAATATAATGAAATTCGACATGTCAGCATTTTGAGATTATAAAGTGAATCCATCTATATATGTCAAATACAATATAATGTGTGTGTGTGTGTGTGTGTGTGTGTGTGTGTGTGTGTGTGTGGAAATATATACATAAATTCATAAATATATGTATATATTTACACACACACACACACACATATATATATATATATATATATATATATATATATATATATATAGATATATATATATATATATATATATATATATATATATATAAAGGATGCCGCGGTGGTACGGCGGTAGCATTATTACCTCACAGCAAGAGGTTCTCCGTTTCGATTCTCGGCTTGGCTTGGGAGTGCCTTCTGTGTGGAGTCTGCATGTCCTCCGCGCAGTTGGGTAAAGTTCGAAAGACATGCGTGCGTAAATAGTTATGCCTTCGTTGAAAGTTGGGCATCGAGCTGGCACCTCGGCGTTTCATAAAAATCTACTGCCAATCATTCGCGGACCGGAGTTCTGCTGTAGCGACCCCTTACCGGGAAAAAGCCAAAAGACAAACAACAACATATACATATATATATATATATATATATATATATATATATATATATATATATAGTATTTGATATATATATATTTGCACACACACACACACACACACACACACACACACACACACACACACACACACACACACATGTTATATTGTATTTGATATATATATATATATATATATATATATATATATATATATATATATAGTTTCACTTCATAATCTCGAAATGCTGAAATCTCAAATTTCAGCATTCCGATACCATGAAGCTGAAAATGCAGAATGCCGAAAGTGTATAAGAACGAATTTGAATATCTCAAATCTGCGCTTATGCATTTCCGGTTTGTTACCTGAAGTGTTTGGCTGGTATGGTGTCTGAAAGTGAGTGTTTGTGTATATTTTTGTATTGTGTATGTGTGATGTATATTTGTGTGTCAGCTAGTGTAGAATGCCGTGGTGTGATTTTTTTTTTTTTATGTGCGATCTCGGAGTTGGTATATATAAGTAGGGGGGTGTGGGGGGCACAGCCCCCCACATGGGGGTGCAGGAGGGCCTGCCCCCCTGCTTATATGTAGTGTGGGGTTGTGTGGTTTGTGTGCTGTGGGTGGAATGGTGTGTGTGATGTGGTGTATGTTGTATGCATGTTCGTGATTGTGTGATTCTTGATTGTGAGTTTTGGGATTGTGAATGGTTTGGCTTCATCGTTTCGAAAAGCTGAAATCCAAGATTTCAGCATTTTGAGATTATGAAGTGAAACCATATTTACACACACACACACACACACACACACACACACACACACACACACACACACACACACACACACACACATATGTATACATAAAATACATACTTTAAAGGAACACGTGTTTCTACTTGCTGTCAATTTTTAAATAATGACAGTAAGGATTGTCAAGTTTGAATCTTAATGTTTGCATGGAAGAGTGCAACACTGCAAACCCTGAAGTGAGTAGAACTACTGAAGCAAACCTGCAGCAATATACACTGCAGTTAAAAAATGAAAGTGCTGCAATAACATTTAAGAATGCTAAAATAATGATAAAATGCACTATGAGGAATACCAGAGAGTTGCTGGCATTATGAGAAAAACTAGAAACCACACAAGCATCTCTAGGAAAATCACATCAGAAAATAAATGGACACTTGCAGACTAAATGTGAGATCAATAATGCCTTCATGTCACAGTTCATGAATAAAAGAGAATATGGTAATACCCATGAGTTTGAACCCATCAGTGCAGTTACACTTACTTCTCAGGAACTGAAAACCCCATTCATAAAGGTTTGTACCTTCAAGAATTACTTCAGGACTTCCAAATAAATGTAGCTTTAGTTTATATGGCCACATGTTTTCATATAGCAGGAGATAAAATAATTGAAGTATTTAATATGTTTGATTTTCCTACCAATTATAAAAACAAGCTATCCATAATTAAAGATGAAATCAAGCCATTGTGTAAGCCTTGAAAATAAATCTGCCCCCATGCGCACTATGTATATAACACAAAAATCCAGGAACCATATGAAACCACTGATGTCTATGTGACTGAAATGAACTCAGAGCTAAGCACTGTGACTTTTGGAAACTTGCTTGTGTTATTATAGTTGAGAGATAAGACTGTGTTTAACATAACAGAAGAGTGAATGAAAAGCAAACTTTTGAATGAGGAAGATTTAATATTAGACAGATTAGTAGATATGTGTGTAGAGCCGATGAAATAACAAAGAAACAAATGAATATGCTATCAGACAAGCTTTATGTGTGCAATAAATACATAAAAATGATGCAGCAAAAATAATATAAAAAGAAAACAGATTATAAGAGAGTGTCAGGCAAAAATGAACATCTATCACAAGACCAACAGGAATGATGATGTAATTCAAAATAGGAGAAGCAAGATGAAAACCACCAAGCAAGAAGCATGTAAAAGATTTGGCTAAAGCCATAGAGGCTGAGCTTGCCTATTCATGTGTTGTATATGTAGCTAAATGTGGAAATTCAGATAATTTTTCTAAAATGTTTGCCACAGAAATGACCAGAATAGGGAAAAAACTCTAAGTCGTACAAATATTTGAGAAAAATAAATAAACAATGGATGGTCTAAGAGTCAAATAATTAATTGTTTGTTGCAATAATTAATGTTTTTAATGTATTTGCTCTGAATGCAGGGATGTGATTGTGAGCTCTTACCTAACATGATTAGATAAATACTAGGATAAGTTGCATGCAAACAACTGGACAAGCTGAAACTCACCCAGAGTGTCTGAGTGCAGGCAACAATCTACACACTTGCCAAAGGGCAAATATATACAGTTGCATAAACATCACATCACACAGAGCTGCAGATCAGCAAACTCACATGCAGATGCAGTAAAACTCATTCCCCTGGATTCACGAAGCTCCATGCAAAAATAAGGCTATTTTTGCACAGAGTGGTTGGTGTCCATTTAAGATAGCAGCGCACCTTCATATGCATGAAGGCATGCTGCTATCTAAACTAAACAGACATGAACCAGGAACGAGTGCAGGGGTGTGTGTCAGCAGTCTCATCAGCTGAAACACACCCCTGTTGCTCTGAATGTGCCGTACGGCACTTTCTGACATGGCTGAGTGTCAAACTATATAATATTAGAGCCTGACTCTAATATTATATAGTAAATGAGTGCCCTCAGACACTGAAATGTAAATAGCTAACACTTCATTCAGTGTCTGCAAACACTGAAAATAAAAAATAAAACACACAAAAACATCTACAGCAGCCTTCAACTGCACACTCCCAAATGTATGTACTCTTGCCCTACCTGCATGGAAGCAGTAGGGCAAGAGGAAAGGAGTAAAAAATAAAAAAAAATGGAATAATAATTTTTTTCATGAAGTAAATCCGAAATTTAAGTGCCACACAGCTTGTTTGTGCGGAGCGCCGCTATGTTTAGCTTGGCTGAAATCCTGAAAATGATAGACAAGTGCTAATGTGATAGAAAACATCATCAAGCTGCTGTTGCATAGTGGTATTGCCATTGTATAGCAAGTAGAGCATGCTTGGTTCAATTCCCCCTCTGCCAAATTATTGAATAAACTTTTAAGGAATTTGAATGATAGATGTCAATCATATGTCTCACGTATAGCACAGTAGGCATGGGAATATGTAAAATATGAATGTAAAAAAACAAGTTATAACTTTAATGAAAAAAAGAGATTTAAGCAATGCTTTGCTAGTGTAAGCATTGCTTACCTGCATTCAGCTCTGCTTAGCTGGTGTAAGCATTGCTATGTTGATTTGCATGGAGCTAAGCATAGTGCAGCATATTAAAACTGGCCAATCACAAAAAAGTGCAGGAAAACAGCCCTATATAAACTGCACAGGCAGGAATATAGCCATAACCATTTGGGATTGCACACAGCAGGAATAAAATGGCTGGTGTGGGAGAAGGAGTGCACTTCCAAGCGCAATGTTGGGGCATCCAGGAGTCCAGGGTCATGGTTGGGCTCCTAGCTAAAAGCCATGATGGCAGGCTGCTGCAGGGCCAGTACCAGGGCTCACATTACAAAGTGGCGGCCTGGGACCAGCTTGCACGTGATGTCACCAGTGCCACTGGCATACCGTGGACTGATGAGCAGGTATGACATCACCATAATGACCAGAAGGGAAGGAGGAGTGCATTCTTGGACCAGTGGATCCAAGAAGCCCAAGCGCAGGATGTCCCACCTCTCTGTAAATATGCAATTTTATGTATCTCTAAGTATGGAAAAGGTCAACTTGTGACTGTGCACGTGTGATTAATGTGTGATGTCTCACCATACAGCTGCTGTGGATAGGTCCCAGAATGTGCAGGCTCATGCACAGCGACTGTCCCGGCTGCATCAGCAGTATGTTGAGTACAGAATACTTCCTATTATTAGCAGTAAGAAATCAAAATTTTAGTAATGGTAGTACTACTTGTATATATAATTGTGCTGTAAAAGTCAGGAATAAATGCTTGTGTAATGCTGCCAGTATTACAATGGAATATTCCCAGCTGCTATGTACGACAAATATCAGTAGCAAACAAGGTACAATATGCAGGAGAGGAATACCAGAATATGTATGAGTGTGTGAGAGAACCTGCCAAGAAAGTGCCATGTCAGGGCTACTGTAACAGTTAGAAATGAAAAGCATTTCCCTGTGCAGATCATACAGGAATAGTAATTGTGGAGTTCTGAGTTGTACACAGATATGTATGTCAAAATTAATAAAGGTGATCCCAAACACTGGTGTGGGTCATCTCACTTGTACCTGATAAAAATAGAAATGTGTATGTCCTGTAGAATGCATTAACTGAGGTGAACTGATTTAGCACTGCTTGTGTGCATACTTTAGAATGGGCATGTCAAATAAGTGGAAAAGAGCAACAGTACATATTCCCATCAGAATGTGTTTTACTTGTTTGTCTGCCAGCATTGTTCTGTGTTAACCTTTCCATTTCAGATGTATGTAGCTGTGAATGTATTGAGAAATGTATAAGGCTAACAGGTGCAAACCTAAAACCTACAATGTGTACTCAGGAATCTAAATTGAAGTATGTAGTTGTAAATTAGTCAAAATTGCAATCCAGCTATGGTCCTTTCCTACACCCATCCTGCACATCCCTACTAGTTTGTCCTCTTGTTTGTCCCCCTGCTTGCCCCAGTTTCAACACTTTTCTATGTCTTTTTTTCTTTTCTTTATTTGAAAATATTGCGGGTTTAAGTGGCTGTAAGTGGCCATAAGTGAAGCTAAGCTCACGTAAGCATCACTTAGCTCCATGCAAAACCACATAAACCTGCTTACTACTGCTTTAAAGTGCCCTAATCACTCTGTCTCCAACAGCCCCTGTTCTTCCCAGCAACAAAATAAGCAACCCTTGCAAGTCTCAAGCCCAGGACCCTGCAAATTATAGCCAAAGTGATTTACCACTAAGCCATTTTACATGTAAATAAGTGTGATGTTTTCTCAAACATATCATCCAGCACAATCATTTAACAGTAGAGGAATTTTATATATATATATATATATATATATATATATATATATATATATATATATATATATATATCTATAAAGAGAGAGAAATATACTATATATATATATATATATATATATATATATATATATATATATATGTATATGTATATACAAGATGTTATCCTCCAAAAAAAGGAAGCCAATCAGGTGGTCCCCTGCCATAAACAAAATGTACAACAGAAGGAAGAAACTGTTGCAAAAGAGAGTAAAATCCCATGAGTGGAGGAGCTCCCTGGTCAGCCTCAGTAAGAAGCTGCGATCCCTGATAAAATCCTCCAAAGCTAGTTACGAAAATAAAATTGCCACAGATTCTAAAGACAACCACAAAGCATTCTATAGCTATGTCAAGAATATCAATGGCAGCACACAGGATCTGCTCTGAGTTACAGCACAATGGCACTAAATATACAGAACCAACTGATATTGCCAACATCCTGGCAGATAGGTTCAGTGCTCACTTTACCCCCCTCTCACCCCCTAAAGAGCCCATCTCTATGCCAGAAGAATGCAAAGTTCCTGTAATCACGGCTGTACAGGTAAAAACCACACTCTCCAAAGCCAAGAACACAGCATCCATGGGACCAGACAATATCCCAGGCTGTGTTCTACACAAACTACAGAACACACTGGTACCCCACCTAAGTACCATGTCCAATCATAGCCTCACCTCAGCCTTTGTGCCTGCTGAATGGTGCACAGCAACGGTTATCCCACTCCACAAAGGGAGAGCCACCATGCACACCGGGAACTACCACCCCATTAGCCTGACGAGCCTGGTCTGCAAGGCCATGGAATGTATTATCATGTAACTTATAAACAAAGACATTGGTAATCTCCAAACTCTGGACCCCACCCAGTTCGGGTTTGTAAAAGGCAGATCATGTCTCCTAAACTTTGACTTGTTTGAAGCAGTCACCAAAGCCGTAGACGAGGGTAAGGTGGTTCACACAGCCTATCTAGATCTCGCCAATGCTTTTGACACCATCCCCCATTCTGGAATTATAGATAAACTCACTAAACTAGGTATAAATCCCTATGTCACAAGATGGGTTGCCAAGCGATCACTGACATAACCCACACTGTGAAAGTAGCACACTCCAAATCTGACTTCAGACTAGTGACAAGTGTAGTACCACAGGGTTCAGTCATGGGTCATCTCCTGTATGGTATCTACCTTTCTGATGTACAGGCTAACAGAGAAGATCTTTGGCTAATGACTGCAAACTAGGAGCCATAATTGAAACTTCTAACAATGTGGACATCCTACAAAATGGCCTCACTGAGACAGATGCCTGGTGTCAAAGCCATGGCCTCAAGCTCAATACCAAAAAGTGCATTGTCATCTCCTTTGGTAAAAACTCTGTACCCATGAGCTACCACATTGGTGGTAGTCTACTTAACACCGAAAGTGTGATAAGAGACCTTGGGATACAGGTGGACAGTAGTCTCTACTTTGATAATCACATTGCCACAGTAGTCAGGAAATCCTTCTACATGGCACACCTCATCACAAATGGTTTGTCATGCAGGAAAAAGAGGTCATTGTTCCCCTCTACTCATCAATCATTAGACCCATTATAGAGTACAACGCCTTTTATGGTATGTATCTCACAAGACATCTACAACATCAGGAAAGGTCACAGAAATACTTCACAAAGAGGATTACTAGCCTCAAACAGATGCCCTACGCAGACCGCCTCAAAAAACTCCAGCTTTACTTTGTTGCATATCGCCTATTCAGAGGCAATCTCTGCTTAACATACAAAGCTATGCCAAACCCAGAGCTGTTAGACATGCTCCACATAAAGAAATCCCAATCCCTCCGAGCTACATGCTCTAGGGACCACAATAAACAGAACATGCTGGAGGGATAGATTCCTGTCCCAGAGACTTCCCATACTCTGGAACAAACTACCTATCAATATCAAACAAAGCTCCTCATTTGCACTCTTAAAGAAAAATCTTGATGGTTGGATGGGAAATAGGAATTTCACACCGGGGATCACCTCTGTGGCTCTACTTGACAGGGGCACAGGAAAACAATTTTCTTGGGTGGCGAAAGCCAGGGTACCTTTTTGGCAAGGTTTGAATAGGCCCTAGGGCAGATAGCCTAGTACCTACCTATGAACCTATGAACCTGTGTCTTTATATATATATATATATATATATATATATATATATATATATATATATATATAGATAGATATCTATAGAGATAGATATATATATCTATATATATATATATATATATATATATATATATATATATATATATATATATATAAAAGAACACAACAAATACATATATGACCAAAGGCACCGTTAATGGGGGTGGGTGGCCCAAATTAAGTACCTATTCTAATTATTGATATCATCCACTCTTCCACAGCCGAACAGATCTGCCTTGCAACACAATACAAACACTTGCAAGTCTCTAACTCAGGACCCTACACAGCGTAGCCACAAAAAGTTAACAGTAATCCAACCCAACTGTATGATGTCAGGATGGTATCAATAACATATCATGCAGAACAGTCTGTATACCATAGGGAATGTACAATGTGCAAGCAGTAAACATTCCAATGATACATACACACACACACACACACACACACACACACATATGCGCATATCTATATATATATATATATATATATATATATATATTTATATATATATATATATATATATATATATATATATATATATATATATATGTATATACACATACATACACATATACATATATTACTACGTATAGATATGTATAGGATGATACATATTTAGAGGGCTCACAGCATATTGAACAGCCAGTATTCCTACAGTTGCCACCTTTTAAAATGGACAGTGTTTGATTCTTTCATACAAAAGACAATTATTGCATGAAACATATACCCACAGAAAAGTCAAAGGATATGGCACCACACACAGGTTTGCATACATAGAAATGCTTATTTGTGTACAATTTCATTTGTATATGCCATTTCATATAGCAGTCAGGTGTTTGAAATACATACTAAATGAGTAATGCAACTCTCTAGCAAAACATTTCATGCCGTATTCTGAAAGCATAACATATGTTGCTGTCCAGGCCAAGGCCTTCAAGTAGTACAACAGTAAAGAAACACTGGCCTGGAAGATAAGAATCAATCAACACTAATTAATTACAGATGTAGTTCACCAGCCTCCATTTACACTCTGTACTCAACCCCATAGAGGGAATAGAATTAAGTTGTCACAATGAAAATGTAGCTGTTACATAATGTTTAACTTAAACATCACTATCACACTGACAAACAGAACTGTCTGTAAGACAGTAAGCACTAGACCACCACTGTTCCCAAAGTGAAATATATGAAAATGTACAGCCATATACCTTAAGGTGTCTTATTACTGATATCTCTCACATGTAACAGCCAAGGTTATAAATGGTGCATACCCCTCCCTCATAGAATGACTTACAAGGGCATATGACAGTGTTACATACACTGACCTCTGGACTGTACAAGAACACACATGTTTTGCCCAGCTGTAGCCCACATATATATGGACCCTTCCCCACAATATGTTTGGGGGCCCACAACATCACTGGAATGATGGCAGGAATGCCAGCACTACATAATGATAGGCCATTCCTTACAACCTTACTGCATGACATATGGACAAAACCTGGTATATAGGTGGAGGACAGAGGCTGGAACCCAGGGCCATATTTACAATATTGTTGTTATACACTGTGAACATTGCTGGTGTTACAGGATTGGTTGCAACATACCCTTATTCAAGAATATGAAGTCAGAAACACATTCATGTACTGATAGCACTCAACAGACAGAATGCCACTGATATATCAGAGACAAGACCTGTGCGGTGAACAGACAAAACATAACAGCCAATCCTCTGGCCATCATGTGGATAGGCCCAAAGCTGAGAGCTACGCAGACAGACTGCATTTCATGCTAAATTAGCATGTACACACAAACCCTGTAAAACTAGCGGTATACAATGAATATAGCAACACTGCTCACAATGTCCGTTGATCTGGAACCTTATACAAATATGTAGTTGGCCTGTGTCTGCAAGTCCTTTTGTAAGAGGTATTGCTACCTGCTGTTTGTAACACTGCTGCCTACACACAGGAAAGATGTCTTCCATACACGAAAGGTAAATGGACAATGCCCACATGATCTAGTAATTAATAGTAGTGGGTTGCCATGACAATGGAAATTGGAAGTACTACACAGCTGGCTGCATGCAAGTAGCAAGTGGTGAACACTGGTTGGTGCAGACTCCATCACCTGATCATATGCATCACCTGCAAAAGCCATGGTGCAATCTATTCAAAGCAGCCCAATCCCTGTAGTGGAGGGAGAAAGAGAGAGAGAAAACACAAACAAACAGGAAAAAAATATCTAAACCAACTAAAACTACAAAATAACACTACATAACTAAGGGGGCACAAAACAGTATACTCAGAAGAGAGGACAATACTACAGCAGGCATGTGAAACACATATGCATGTAATTGAATGTATTACTTGGCCTATAATAATGGGATAGATGTTGTTGTTGTAATGATGTCCTGCTGAACAACTGCTATGGACATAGTGTCTGGCCCTGTGGGCAGTGGGCCATACCTGTCAACTGTGCAGATCAGCATTGAATGACAAGATGTAAGCCATGAGGTGTGTTCTGTACCTCAAGACATGTATATTAGTGTGGCAAATAGCTGGTGGTGGAAGGAATGCCATTATGATAGACACATGAGTTTCAGACCCCACCACTTGCTGGACAGTCATGTTAACATGTAATGTAGCATGCACAAATGTGCATGCATCATTGGTGTGTAATAGGCTTATCTGCAATCTGTCCCTATATATACCCCCTAATGTTAGGCTGTGTCCACATGTGACACCTGTCTGTGTTGTAGCAAGACAGAACAGTGCAGCTGTGGATGAAGGAGAGTTAGAGAGTGTGGACCTGATGTTTGAATGCACCCCATATATATTTATATATATATATATATATATATATATATATATATATATATATATATATATATATATATATATACACACATGTATGCCTACAGATATAAAGACACATGGTTCTGCTGGGAACTGTCTTCCCAAACATGCTATTGTATCGCAGTTATAGAACATATGTGGGTTGTAATAGTCCACACATTTCAGGATTGCATCTAACAGCATGCATGGATATACAACTCAAAATATATATCTACACATGTGTGTGTGTGTGTGTGTGTGTGTGTGTGTGTGTGTGTGTGTGTGTGTGTGTGTGTGTGTATATATATATATATATATATATATATATATATATATATATATATATATATATATACATTTCCCCCTACTGTTGAATGACAGTGCTGCACAATATATGTGAGAGAACATCACACATACCTATTCACACACACACACACACACACACACACACACACACACACACACACACACACACACACACACACATATATATATATATATATATATATATATATATATATTTATATATACAGTAATAAGTGGGTGCAAAATGGACAGTTATGTCTGATGTGAAATCCATGTTGGGAACACATTGCCCTTGTTTGTGAAGGTATGACTGGTATGTTGGGGAAGGATAGTAGGTATATTTGGGGAGGAAGGTTGGGTTGGAAGACAGACAAGACAGCATACAGTGGTGGTATATGACACATGTGTTGGGTAAACACCTTGGATAGGAAGTGGTGTTTCGAATGTGGAAGCCCGTGAGCCCCTATATGGAAACAATGGGACCAAGGTCCCCACCCTTGGGCAGTCACAACTGCACCTTCAGGGCCTGAAGGTGACTGGGCTGGGGGCTGAGCAGGAGGAACATGCGGACCTTGTGGTTGTGTACTGAAGGCCTCATGGTGGTGTAGCACATCCCCCAAGTCTCTGTGGAGCTCCTTAAGCACCAGACCCTGGACCTGACTCCGGGTGACAGGATCCTGTCTGTGTGTGCTCCCGAGGGGGGGGGGGGGCGAACACCATCCCCTGAGGTGGTTCCACCTGAAGTTAGTGCAGGACCAGCAGATGATGAGGTCACAGGGTGGGTCCCAGATGTGATGTGGCCTGGTAACATGGCCAAATGAGGTGGGAGAGGTGGTTCTTCTGGGAACTGTCTTCCCAAACATACTATTGTGTCACAGTTATAGAACATATGTGGGTTATAATAGTCCCCATATTCCAGGATTATGTCTAACAGCATGCATAGATATCCCCATTAATACAAACACCAGATATGCAGCAGTCACATAGCAAACAGAACACATGCATATATGTTACCATAGTGGCCCTTACAATGGCATGCAGATGACATTGTTCATAACAGGCCACCAGTGATTGTGTTTCAACATGGAACATGACTACAAACAAATTGCACAAATTGTTGTACAATACGATATATGTCCCAACAGTAGGTTTGCTGTAAACATACCCGTTGAGTTGTGTGATCAGATTGTTGTTGCAGATATGGTGGGGGGAAGACAGAGATGTGTATTAACAACTATTATATCCTTGCAGTATGAGGTCCTCAGCCATTTTTTCCTCTTTATGTCTTTCAGGCACCATGTCATGAGACTGATTGCCAGTGTACTCCCCCCCAGGAGAACGAGGTGATCATACAACACCTGGTGCAGCACTACCGCACCCTGTTTAGATGTACAGCCCATGATCTGCAGGAGAGAACCACCCTGTGGAATGATCTGGTCCACAGGGTAAACGATGTTGGCCTGCATAACTGCAGTTATGAGCAGGTCCGACATCGGTGCACACTGATCTAGTCCGCCATGCCCGTCAATGTGCTGCTGCAGTTAGGAGCGACTAGCTAGCCACTGGGGGGGTCATGCCATCCAGCTCCCCCTGACCCATGCTGAGGAGCTTCTCACCAGCCTTGGGGCACCTGCCTGCCCGCAAACACAAGATCATGTGGAGAGCATTGTGGAGGTTGATGCTATCCACACAATGAATGAGGAGTGTGCAGGTAAGGACACAGGGCACATCAGTAGACCACTTTTGCATATCCATCTGCATCTGTAGAGTTTAATCATGCATATGTGAGATAAAATATATATAGTCTGTTGCTGCATTGTAGTAATAAACAGATGTGCATAATCTGTAGTATTGTGGGTTTGTACTGTTGATGTGCTGTAATGCTGCTCCTACCCTGTACCAATGCCACAGGTGTGGAGACTGACATCACATCTCTCACAAAACTATGTACGTCCCTCTGGTATACCTCTGGGGCAGCAGCCTGTAAGCTGGTGAGTATGGTGTTTGTTCAGGTTTGCCAATACACTGGCCATGTTATGGCCATAGTATTTTCTATGCACACATTTAGCACACCTACCCATAATGCATGCTGTACATGCTCTCTTATTGTTGCTGTTAACTGCACTGCATCACAGTGGTCACCATGGTGGTGTATCTGAAGGGTATGTAAAAGTCCTGCAAAATAACTAACAACCTGTCATTGCAAGATGTGTGCACAGAGATGAACATAATGGTGGGACAAATGGTCTACAGTAGGAACATGTCTGACACATCACCCTTATACAGTGCTACAACAGTGTATATACCACTTTTACAATGGCAACTGTTACAGCTCTACACAACGTTATATCACAATACTGCATTCCACAACCCTTACAACCTGTAATGTGATCCTAACATGAGCAATGAATGTGTAATATGGAATTTTATGTTGGTACAGCAAATATAGGGAATACATACCTTAACAAACACTGGAAGCATATGTTGGCATACACTCCAAATAACATATTGCGGAAGCAGCTTCTGAGGTACTGGCAGCATGCACTCTTGATGAGTATGGACCTTCCAGCAAGTACAGGTCCTCAATGTCACACCAAGAAATAGTCTGCTGTCCATAACATTTGCCCATCACATGTACCCACTTACCTGCAACAGAGGCAGCTGTGGCTTGCACACATCTTACAAGCCATGGAATGGATCCCATACCCACCAGGTAGCACGCAGGAGTTGGACGTGTAGCCTTTCCTCAACTTTGCATATACCATGGCAAACAGTGCAGACAGTCATGTATATGGTGAGGATGTATGGGGCAAGATTAATGTAGAAAATAAACAGATGGCCATCCAAGATAAATGACGACACATGTTGCAAATAGGTCATACCGGTTGCCTAGTAACATGCGTTGCAGGAATGTCTAGCAAGTACTGGCTGTGCAGTACCTGTGTCAACAATCACCTGAACTCTGCATAAGTGTGGCCCATGGGTTAGGGTAATCAGATGGGACAGTTGTTCCACAGGAAACATCAGCCAGGACTGTCTACAGGTAGCATATGCATAACACCAAAAGTCCCCCAAAGGCATGTGTTGCAATGTGTACTGGTGTACCAAGACCAAGTTGGAAACCTACAGACAGTATCAATTAAGATACATGTGCTGCACAACCAACACCTCACCCCCACCTCAGGCCCACCATCCCCATATGTACCTTGCTGGTGCCAGTGTACACCTGATTATTTGCCATTCATTAGCAGGGACTAGGCTGGCACACATGGTGTTCAGAATTTGGGACACTGCAAAATGACACATGTGTAGCCCATCTGCAAAAAGGCTGGGGATGGGAAGGGGGTGTCATTCTGAAACACAAAAATGAACTGAAGCAGAGATCCAAATCTCACTAAGAATGGCTGTATCTGCACACAGTCAAGGTCATGAATTGTGGCAGACATAACCCTGACTCCACAGTAATAGTGACAGCACTGTGTGACCTCCAAGGGCTGTGCACATGAGTTGACCTTGCAATAATGCAGAGTTGGAGGACATTTGTAGGGCAGAGTGACCAAATACTGGTGAATGCAGATGACCCATGCTAGTATACACCTTCCAGGAATAGTGACTGCTGTAGTACACTTAACAGTTGGTGCAACAAACCATCATGATAAGGGTGTGCACACATATGCACCCACAAATTGTATGCATCTCAAGCAGCATCTGCACAACTAACACATTTATTTGATATTGCATTTGATTGCACAGGTCATATGTCACATATCAGGTTTGTGTAATGTTAACATATGCAGTAATGTGGCCCCATGGCATATGAGGGAAGATGGTGCCGTGTCAATAAGGGTGTGTACACTCCCCATAGCCACAGTAAGGTTTGAAGGTTGTCAGTGTAATTGTATTTTATTAGCCACACATGCACCGCTGATGATGAGATCTGTAAATCAGACATCAGGCATTCAGAAATGACATCTGTTCAGATATCATCCCAGGTATGTGTCAGAAAAACACATCGGGGCTGTGAGCATTAGAACAAATATAACTGACACACATATACACATTCAGCAATGGTGTGTCACCTGTAAGGTATGGTGCCCAGTACATGTCAGGGTGCTGAACAGGTGCACAGCAATACTGTGCACATGGGTGCAGTGTGTTCCAGGGAAAGGGGCATCACTTACTAACACAAGCTATGCATCACAGAGATGTATAATGTTGGTAACAGGGATTCACTATAGCTGTACTGCATGTTGTTGAGTGCCTTGTGTCATGCATGTTGACAGATGGGTAATGAGAGATCTGCGTGTAATATCTTTGTGCAACCTCACCTGTAAGTGTGTGTGTGTGTGTGTGTGTGTGTGTGTGTGTGTGTGTGTGTGTGTGTGTGTGTGAGTGTGTGTGTACTGTTAAGCAATGACATACAGGTCTTAAAATGCGTTTCTTGTTTTCCCCTCACAGGTGGCGAGGTGGGTCAGGGTCCCTCTTGCAGGAAAACTGATGTTAGTGTCCATACAGACACTGATAATGATGATAGGTGTGTTGAGGCACAGGCGGGGTTGTCAGGGGCTGAAGCTGCACCATTGTTTGACATCCCACAGTTATCCACCCCATCCCTGCACACAGTCACATTGCTTATGCATACCCCATCACCAGTGGCCATAGATGAGGGACAGTTGGTGGGTGGTGGCATGGGACAGGACAGTGTGGTATCTATGGGGCATGTGTCTGGACACAGCAGCCATAGACGGATGTCTGGCGGGGTACCACACATAGGAGGGCTGCTGGTCATCATGCCCCTGGTAGAGGTGCCACATCTGGTTCCACCAGACGCATGTTTCAGGCCATCATGGAGGTGCAGACATGTATGGAACGGTATAGCAGACAGGGTTTGAGGGCTACCCTGTTATTGACAACATCTGTGATCTTGCAGGTGCCAACTGTTATTTTGCAGAGGTCATGGATAGATGGTTGGGTGAGATGGTGGGAATCCTCAACCGTGGAATGTCTGTGATTGAGCATATGGTGGGAGTAGTGCGACGCCCATGTAGATGTAGGCCAGCAACATAAACAGCTGGAGGTTGACGTAGACATGCCAGAAGTTAAAGCCGCTCCCATAGTGGCAGTACCAGTCCCAGCACTGCAGTGGGGGTGCTGTCCACACCACAACACAGCAGGCCACGTGCACATGGCCCTGGGCAGTCCCAAGAGGGACCTGAATCCAGCAGACATATGTCATCATCAGGGGAGAATACCATATGAGTACCATATCTCGGCTTGTATCTGGTGGTGCCCGTGGAACCCTGGCAGGCACAGTTCTTGTGTCATTGGCTGGAGACGGTGAACTTCACACCCTGACAGGTACGGTCTGCAGCTTTCCAACAAACCCCTGTACAGGGCAGCCACATGTCAGAACTGTGTGCATGCATACACACACACATCGCCAACACAGATAGGGCAACCCCATACCAACACACACACACCACATCACAACAGCCCAATTAATAATTAAACCCCCTCACACACACATGATGTCAAATGTATGGCTCAGCCTAGGTCTCTGGCAAACCAACAACACAACCTGTGCATATGATGATACCTTTTCCACATCCCTGTCATCCATAACTTCAATGCAGGGGCAGGCTAAGTTGGTTCTGATGCACAGGGTGACTGTACTATGGTGTACCAACGTAATGCTGTGTAACATGTTGTCAGCACTAAAGTTTAATGCTTACATGTCTGGAAGTGTAGCTGTCCAGTCATGATGCATTATAGCTATTATTAACACTGAATGACTGTGGTCTCCATAATGTATTCCATTTGTGTTGTAGGTGTCCATGTGTCAGCAGGATGTTGGACTGCTGTTGTTTTCTACAAGGGGTATGGCACTGTGGTGACACCTTGACTGTGCCATATCCTGGGTACAGCTGAACACATGTCACAGGTGTGTGTAACAGTTACTGCATGTGCCACATGGCTGATAGGTCTGGGGGTGTATACAGGTGAGTGCATGATGGCTGATGTCAGCAACCCTTCTACAGTGGACAATGATAAGTGTACTGGGTGGTACACACCACATGTTTTGGTATAACACACACAGAGGCTTTGGTGTTGATGAAATACACAGAGGGTACTGCACACATGCATGTATGTACTTGTGCAAGGAACCCATTTTAGCCTATGTAATTCCACAAAGACAGAATAGGTACAACAACACATTGGGGAATATGCAGTCTGCTAGCTTAATGTCATTGATGATGGTAGTGGAAGGGTATATGTCTCATTCCCCAATGTAGTGCAATCCTCAATTCAGTAAACATAGGTGTGCTGGTGTGGGTGGCACAGCCCTACCCTTTGGAGGGTGTGAGGTGCTGTAGAACCACAGATAGTGTGATTGACAACTACTTAACCTGTTAACATGAACTGTATAATATTACAGCCAGGTAAGCGGGGGGATACACTCAACAGTAACTGCAATGATGGTGGTTGTGTCCGCAAGATCCACACCCAGATATATATATATATATATATATATATATATATATATATATACCAACCCCAGTATTGCTGTACACCTATACAGTGGGGAAGAGGGCATTTACACATCTACTACTAGTTGTGATGGAATGAAATTTCCACAGGATGATACCTGTGAAATGTTAGCATTTGCCAGGCAGTTCTCAGACAGATGACCTCCTGGGACATGTATATTCTGCAAACTGAAGTAGATCCCATCACATACACACATACTGTTACTTGGCAACACTGGGACTAGAACCCCTACCTAGGTATGTAGTGCTACTGATGAGTGTGGCCTTAATTGCACACACCACACAGCTTTTAGGATGAGGTGTGTCCCAGGTTACATGTTAAGTGAAGAACATCACCAGGCACTGTGCAGTATGATAATGGGGCTGTACTGATTGTTTATGAAAAATACATAGTATGACATACTGTCATATACACATTGACAAACACATAACAGTCATACACACATCTGAGAGACCTGGGCTTATCAGTGCTAACTACCTTGTCAGTGTGTCCATTCTGTTACAGATAAGTTGCACACAGCATATGCATCACTGGGCTAGATATTATCAGTTACCTGTATAGTTTATGGTGACAGTGGTCCCCATGCAGTGGAACTGACATGTACTGGGGGTACCATGGTGTAAAGACATTATACCCAGCACCCACATCCCACAGTGGATATTGTATGCACTGAAACCCATGATAATACTGTGACATACTCACCATCACACATTGACCAGGACTGCATTAAAACCCCATGTCTATCTCAAGAGTGCTACTACAGGGATATGCATCTAATGCACATGCCACAGGGATAGTAGGGTGATGCATTGTCATGGCTCTCCTATGGTCAGCAACATCACTATCCCTAATACTGTGTGGCAAGGTGTATTGTATTAGGAGAATGTGGCCTCAGAATGCTGTATCCTACAAATATACACACTTGCACACATACACACACTTGCCAGAACTCAGAGGGTATCCCATGCCTATCAACCCATTTCTACAACAGTGTTGTGCTGGTACTGCAAGTTCCAGGTAGCCCATAGGGTGAAGAGTGTAACAAGGTACATGAAATGTCCATTACAGCAGCAGCCACATCTAACTATGGCAATGGGCTGTGCAGTGGGTGTGAAGGGCCTCAGGGTATTATCAACTACAGGTCTACAAACACACAGACACTGTTATTCTCAGTAATGCACATGTACACATTTGTCAGTATGAGGTCCATCGGTGCAGGTGTTCTACGTTGTGTACCATTATATTGTCGATGGAGAGATGGGAAGTGTAGGGGATGTGTGTACAGTGGTATCATGTCACCTGCCATTCACCAGCAGGCCATCTATCAACAGATACTACGGGGGTGATCCTCAGGTTGAGAATTACATGCAACGTCCAATCATCTTGTTGCCTCTTGCAGAGGGCCAGTGAGGTGCTCCAGTTGGCATGTGTGCAACATGTATTACGTAACATGATCAGTGTCTGTCTTGGAGACCTGTACCTAAGCATGTCCTGTTGACTGTGGTAGTGTAGTTGAGGAATCCATGGCATGTGGTGCATACAGGGTGTGGATTCTTAGCTGTGGCATTCATAAAACAGCTGGGCAGACATGTCAGTGACACCCAAGCATAGATTGCCTGTAAGCAGCCAAGATGGAGTCTCAACATCTGCACATCTGTACAGAGGACATACAGACATCAGCTAGCAAACTGGTTATGCAGTAGGATGACAGTGTTGACAGATAGATGCCTGACACTGATAGGTATGCCATTACTATATGATAGCAGCCCTCAATGACATGTCCTATACACACAGTAATCTACAGTTAATATCCACGTTATATCATTATCCAGTAGGAAATACTTAATGA